>NC_091551.1:5952352-5974852 GCF_042767895.1 Penaeus vannamei
ATTTATTTATTTGTATTTTTGACTTTGGTTGCATCTGTTGGGTGTTTGTTGACTTGTATGTCTGTCGGCCTATCCGTGTGTTTATCTGTCTGTATATTTATCCGATTGTCCTCTTTCTCTTTCTCTCTCCCTGTCCGTCTCTCTCTCTCTCTTTCTCTCTCTCTCTCTCTCTCTCTCTTTCTCTGTCCCTCTCTCTCTCATACCACTAAACATAAATATATATATATATAAACATATATATATATATATATAAATATATACTATATATATGTATATATATATGTATATAATATATATAAATATATATAACTGTATACATAACCTTATATATATATATATGTATAATATATATATATATATATATATATATATATATATATATATACATATATATAAACAACTTATATATAACTTATAAATATATAACATAATATATATATATAATGTATATATAATAACTTATATTTCTCTATTCTTTCTCTCCCTCTTTCTTTCCCTCCCTCTTTATGTCTTCTCTCCTCTACATAATTATGTCTTCTCTCCTCCTCCCACCTCACTCCCTCTCCCCTTCCCCCTCGCCCCTATTCCTCCCCCTCCTCCCCTCCCTCTCTCCCTTCTCCCTCGCCCCTATTCCTCCCTGCTCCCCTCCCTCTCTCCCTTCTCCCTCGCCCCTATTCCTCCCTCACTCTCCCCCTTCTCTCCCACACAGAATCCGTTGGCTCAAGTACTTCGGCGTGATTCAGCACATCAAGAAAAACTACTATTCTGTTCCTTGCGAAGTCGAAGTCACAAGCAACGCACCGGAACCCATGAGTCTCCTCCAGGTGGGTTGAGTGTGTTTTGTGATATATGTTTTTTCTCTGATTTTATTCATTGTAGGTCGTGGCTTAGGATTCCGTTTGTTTGTTTTTATTTTTTGTATTTGAAGCTTTGTTTGTTTGTTTTGTGTTCATTTTTGTGTTTGAATGTTTATTTTTTTTTTTTTTTTTATCTTTTGGTTTTTGTTTGTGTATTTGAATCTTTATTTGTTTTGTTTTTATTTTCGTATTTGAATCTTTATTTGTTTTGTCTTTATTTTCGTATTTGAATCTTTATCTGTTTGTTTTGTTTTTGTTTTTGTTGTTGTACTGGTGAAACATGTGCTACACGAATGAATTTTGATTTTTTTTTTCTTATATTTTCCTGTTCGTCGTTTAGTCCCAGGGCGCTTTCTACGTCCTCGGTGCCGGCCTGGCGTTGGCTACGGCTTCCTTCCTGCTTGAGGTTGCCTGGAGAGCCTTCGTCAGGAGGGAGGACGACCAGGTGGCGTGGAGAACCTTCGGCAGGAATGAGGGCTACCCTGGCCCTTAAGCTGACGAAGGGGAAATGTTAAATAAGAGGGAAGAAGGGGAAGGAGAAGAAAGAAAGGCTGGGTGAGACTGATCAGTTAACGTGTAGAGAGAGAGAGAGAAAGAGGGAGAGAGAGAGAGAGAGAGAGAGAGAGGAGAGAGAGAGAGAGAGAGAGAGAGAGAGAGAGAGAGAGAGAGAGAGAGAATGAGAGAGAATGAGAAAATGAGAGTGAGAATGAGAAAATGAGTGAGAATGAGAAAATGAGTGAGAATGAGAAAATGAGAGAGAGATCGAGAAAATGAGAGTAAGAATGAGAAAATGAGAGAATGAGAAAATGAGAGAGAGAATTAGAAAATGAGAGAATGAGAATAAGAAAATGAGAGAGAATGAGAATGAGAAAATAAGAGAGAATGAGAATGAGGAAATCAGAGAGAATGAGAGATAGAGAGAGAGAGATAATAACACAAATAAAAAGACTTAGATAAATAGATAAGTATGTAAATAGATACATAGACAGACACAGAGAGACGATATATATTGAAATAGGTAAAGAAATAGATAGATGGGTGGATGGGTGAATAGATGGATGGATAAATGGCCGGATAAATGATGAATGGATGAATAAATGAATGGATTGACAGACCAGCAGACAGCTAGAGAATTACGTAGAAAGAAACATAATGAGATAGGTAGTGTTAGATTCATATAGATGTAAGACCAAGATATATAGAAATTTAGAACGATAGTGGATGAGTTAGAGAAACAGATAGATAGATTGAAGTAGACACGATAGATAAGAAGATAGATAGATAGGAAGGCATATATGCAGAGAGATAGGTAGGTAAATAGATAGAAAGATTGGTATATAGGTATAAATATAAGTATTTATATATGCATAGGTAGGTAGATAGATAGATAGGTAGGCAGACAGATAGATAGGTAGGTATATAGATAGGTTGATACATACGTATGTAGGTATATAGACATAGATATGTAGGTATAAAGATAGGTAGATCGATAGATAGATAGATAGAAAGATAGACAGGTAGGTAGGTAAGTAAGTACATAGGCAGGTAGATATATAGGTATATAGATAGATAGGTGGGTGGGTAGGTGGGTAGGTGGGTAGGTGGGTAGGTGGGTGGTTGGGTGGGTGGGTGGGTAGGTGGGTAGGTAGGTAGGTAGGTAGGTGGGTAGGTAGGTAGGTGGGTAGGTAGGTAGAGGTGGGTAGGTAGGTAGGAGTGGGTAGGTAGGTAGGTGGGTGGGTGGGTAGGTGGGTGGGTAGGTAGGTGGGTGGATAGGTAGGTAAAGGTGGGTAGGTGGAATTGGGTGGGTGGGTAGGTAGGTAAAGTTAGGTAGGTAAGTAGGTAGGTGGGTGGGTAGATGAAGGTGGAGTGTTGGTGGGTCGCAGGTGATGGCAGTGGGGTGGTGGGTGGGTGGGTGAGGTGGGTGGAGTGGAGTGTGATTGGGTGGGTAGGTAGATAGATAGAGTAGGTAGGTAGGTAGGCAGATAGGTAGATAGGTAGGTAGGTAGGTAGGTAGGTAGGTAGGTAGGTAGGTAGGTAGGTAGGTAGGTAGGTAGGTAGGTAGGTAGGTAGGTAGGTAGGTAGGTGGGTGGGTAGGTAGGTGGGTGGGTAGGTAGGTGGGTAGGTAGGTGGGTGGGTAGGTGGGTGGGTAGGTGGGTGGGTAGGTGGGTGGGTAGGTGGGTGGGTAGGTAGTAGGTAGTAGGTAGTAGGTAGGTAGAGGTAGGTGGAGTATAAAAATATAAAAATATATATATATATAGATATGTCGGTATATATATATATATATATATATATATATATATATATATATATACATATATGAAGAGAGAGAGAGAGAGAGAGAGAGAGAGAGAGAAAGAAAGAGACAGAGAAAGAAAGAGAGAAAAGAAGAAAAAGAAAAGAAGAGAAGATAGAAAGAATGAAAGAAAGAAAGAAGAAGAGAAAGAAAGAAAGAAAGAAAGAAGAAAGAAAGAAAGAAAGAAAGAAAGAAAGAAAGAGAGAAAGAGAGAAGAAAGAAAGAGAAAGAAAGAGAGAAAGAAACGAGAGAGAAAACGAGAGAGAGAGAGAGAGAGAGAGAGAGAGAGAGAGAGAGAGAGAGAGAGAGAGAGAGAGAGAGAGGGAGGGAGGGAGGGAGGGAGGGAGGGGGGGGGGGGGGCATTCTTTAGTGTCTTGGTATTTGACTAGCATCTCCACAAAGGGTTTGTAGCCTCAACAGCAATTCTTCCATACACCTGGGTTGAAATTTGATCACTGTATCATATAATTTGCTGTCATGTTTGATATTTTATTATTGTTTGCGTGAAGCCCATCCTTTAATGACACAAATTCTCATTATATCTTACTTAAACTTATTAAATATTACCAGTTTCACTATATCTCTTTTGCCTTACCTTCTTATTAATTGTCCTTTACTCTTGAAAGCCTATTTATTTTTATCTAATTTTATTTCTCTTAATTTTCACATCCTTTCAATATTTTTTTCTTTCGTAGGATCTTACTCCATAAAAGAGAATTACTTTTTTTCTCCTTTTCTTTTCTCTCTCACTTGTCATATTTCATTTTTTTTAATTCATTTTTTTCCTTTACATTGGACGCAAAGTCTGACGTTGTGTCTGTTGAAATATTCCCAAATTATAAATATGAATTGAACTTTGAAAAAAAAGTTAAAGCTTTTAGATCTGGAATCCTCCCATCACTTTGTTCTATGGGCATTAAAAATAATTCTTGATTTGATTAACGAAAGTTCAGACTGCGCTGCACCAAACATTTTCAAGCAAATTCTTGATTTCATTAGTTCAGTTCTTATCTTTAGACAGGATAAGAAGACATTTAGTTTGTACCACAGTTTATATATATATATATATGCAGATTAGTAATGGATATCTGATAGCCATGTGATCAGCTAACATTTAACTTAAAGCATATCTCTAAATTATTTCCAACACATTTGTTTTTAAGAGTTCTTACAAATAATATCAAATTTACTTTCCTTGCTGCACACCTGACTTTTGCTTTCTCATGAAATATAGCTGAAAAAAAGACCAGTTCAGTGACCTAAATGCTATTGTAGTCCCTAAAATTAACTTTTACATTACCTTCAGATTAATGTGCTTACTTGCTGCATGTATATTGAAGTACAGGAAGGGTATACAGCTTGTTAACAATGGAAAAAGCATAGCCAAAGTTGTTGCTCCACAGAAAATACATGGTGATGATAAGTTGGTTTTGGGTCTTAATTTTTTAAAACTGAAAACTTGTGGTTACTTGGCAATAAAAAATATATCTCTCCAGTTCATGTGTCTGCTAAGTAGCTTTTACTTTGTTTTCACATCTGTGACACTTACACTTTACAAAATCAGTCTTAAAAAAGCCAAATGAGTGCATAGCTTTTGTGTCTAAATGCAGTAATCTAAAGAGAGCAGCACAGACTTTTTTACATGAAGTGTTTTGGCGACAGTGTCAAAAAAGGGGGGGTGACTCCTTAACAAGACAATTCTACACTGAATTTATTACAGGCTAAATTGATACAATTACAGTTTCATCACTCAAATTTTATCTTTAGCAGATCACTAACCATGGTAATAATTTACATACCTAATTCTTCATAGCGCTACAGATTGAAAAGGCATCATAGCAAGAGGCATTCTTGTTATGCAACAATGTATAAAAATCAAAAAATAATATTAATCATTTCAACAATGTTAGGTAGATTTCTTTGTAGCAAACCCTAAGCACTTTAGGGGGAATATACAAGTGAAAGATACAATTCTGCTTTACGAAAACGTCAATGCCTCTTTGTTATGAGTCTGGCAGTAACCTGATCTAAAAGAACCCCCAAGCTCTAGGGTAAAGCCTGGGTCAGATATATATATGAGGAAGTTTGACATATCAGAAAATTTGAGCCAATGGATTGGTTTTCCACAAGTATGAGATATACCTGCAGCACAAATTAACTAATATGGCTGTAAACTCCTAAAAACCTATGGTTAATATTTTTTCATATACTTTTTTTGGATTTATGAAGAAATATGTTGCTCATGAAATCACATAACTTGCCAAGCATTCCTTGCCTAATGTCCTATTTCATACCACAATTTGCACTGACTGAACATATTTCTTCTGTGGAAATCCTTTACATTATTCTAGAAACAGAGTACAGATACTTGAAATCCACATGGCACACATACTGTGAGTAGAATACTGCAATCAGAAGACATACTCATGAAATTTTATATAAGGTGTTGTGAGATTGTATGACATCAATTTAATCTGCATGGCTTGATGATTTTTCACCATGTTACAAAAATAATAATATGGAAATAAAACATGAACAAAAAAAAATATTCTGTGATAATAAATTTGAGGATTTTTGTTTAAGCCTTAATATTAAAAGCAACCAAATCTTAAAGAAAAAAAATCCAATAACATATAGTTGCACTGCTACAGCAAGCCTATACTTCTTTTCAGTGCTTAGAATATCAAAGAACAGAGAGACGAGAAAAAAGAAAGAAAGGAGAGAGACGAGAGGGGGAGAGCAAAGCAGGAACAGGGGGAAGAAAACAGAAAGAGAAGGAGAGAGAAAGAGAAAATGAATTTAGACTAACTTATTACAGCATTCATACTAATGCCATAAAAAGATACACGATCCACCACCTATATGACATGCATCTAATTTTCAACTCAGGAGGTTGCTGTAAATAGAATGTGGCAGGTCTTACTAGCCAGAAAGGATCCTTAACCTATCTACTCTCCCACAAAAGTCTAGTAACTAAAATAGAAGTGGGATATGTAGAGCAGTAACCATTATTGCAATCGAAGTTGTCTGCAGACAATTCCGAAGAAAAAAATAACTGAGTACGGTAATGCAAGAATGTTATTGTCGTTTGTTTGTATTGGAAAATGGGAAAATGAAATGAACTTAAAATATCTCTAAAAAAAGAAAAGAGAAAAAAAACAAAGCCATATAGATAAAGATAAAATAATATAAAGATTTTCTGCATGTATTAACAGTTCACATACAACGCAAAAAAATAAATTGGTCATTCAAATCAGGAAAAAGCCTTCAATTTTAAGACGAATTCTTCTGTTACAGTGTAAAACTGCTAATAAATGCAGACATAAAGTTCCATACATAAATTCTTTTCTAATCATACCACACAGACACCAGTAAAACAGTAAATTATATATATACACATGCATACAACTCCAAGGAGAATTCTTCTGCATCTGGGCAAGTTAATACCAACAGTCATACTTCTAATTCAAGATTACATGAATTAAAAATAAACAAACACCTTTCCAAAATTATAGCTCTATTATCATACCTCATTAAAATCTCTGTAGCTTGGGGTTAATGGAAAATCATAATGGTATTCTGATATGGCAAAGTCCCTCCAACATTCTGAGAGTACCTCCCTTTGCCCTACATCATCCATCCCAGCTGACTTGAAGAGTGATCTAGCTGACAGTCTACGGTCTACCAAGCTGCTGCCACGCAAACTTTTCGGCCACCGAGGTCAGCTGCTTTTACTCATGCTTCAGAACAGATGGATGAGCAGCCTACACAGTGGTTTGTCTCAAGCTAAGATCTAAGAATCAAGCCTTTAAGCTCAATCTAGCTAAGGACACTGCAGACTAACACTTTTAACATCATGGTTGAAGGCTTGTTCAATCCCAAACTCTCTCTGAAAACACTTGGTCATTTTGGCAGTATTCACAAGTATGGATAAGCTTGTATAAAAGTAAAACATGTAAGAGGAATGAAAAAATTACATAAAACCAAATACAAAAAATAAAAATCAAGGAAATACATAATTAAATTCATGAAATAGAATCTGAAATTTGCCAATCTGATCCTCTGATTCATTGTTTCAAATATGGCATTTTTAGCTGAAGCTGGTTGAAAACAATGAACACAAAATGTTTATGGACACTTGTACCATTTGTGTTTCTTTTAAAAAAGTTCTCTAAACTCCTTGGAAACTACATAATTTTACTATCTTTAAGTAACACGGTTGTAAGCTCTGGTACAAGATATCAGCAAGTAACAAATAATATCTAAAGTTTAATCAACTGATTAACCAACTGTTCGTACTTCAATGCTTTTTAACTATAAGTAGTTAAATTAAACACAAAACATAAAAAATGGGCAACTTCATACCACTCATCAATTGAAGAACATCTAAAATTTAGTGAAGTATTTACTTCTAGTCTGCAGTAATGAGATCCAAAACTTGCTGCACCAAACATTCATATTTCCAAGTTGGCATAAAAATCTAAAGTAAGAAACAAGTCAAGGACATATGCAATACTTCCTCAAAATGCAGCCAAAACATAACATTATACTGGACAGGATAAACTGCTAGACATCTTGAACACCCTAGGCAACTTCTAAAAAAATCCTTTTTGTTTTTATCACTGAAGGGTAATAAGGAGGTACTATAAAACACTCTGTCCAAGGCACGGAATCACTGTCTTTTCCAGTACAGCAGAATTATTCATCTTCAAAAAAAAATCTCTTGTAACCTAATTCTCAACTGCTCTTGCTTAGGAAGAATAAAATCTATTATGGAAAAAACACTAAAGGGATTAGCCTGTCATGTTCTCCATCACAATGTGAAACTGAATTATCAATTACATTTTCTTGAGAACAATGCCATAATATACAATTTATATATGCTTTTCCTTCTTTAATTTTATAAGTTTGCACAATTAACTGATCCTGCACAAATAGCTTTAAATTTCTTTCTAAAAATATTGTTAGATATGGAGGGAAAACTAATCAGTTTCAGTCTTGTGCAGCAAAATAAGAAGGTTCAGTGCCACACTAAAAAAATTATTCCTAAACTGTAAGACATTAATTACAGCATCAAGGTAGGAAGGAATCTTAATAAACTTCAGCAAAACTTGGGATATCCAAATAACAAGGAGAGATGATGACAAATCAGAATATGGTATTAAGCAAGTTTCAGACCTCCTGGAATACCAAGCTCAAGAGCATTTATCAACCATAATAATTTTACTTATGTCCCTTCATTTCAACAACATATTGGCCACAAAGAAGGGGAAGTAAGGGTAAATTTCAGAGCTAAAAAAATACTTCTCATTCATTCAAAATCTAAAAAGCAATAATCTTCTTCATCCTTTCTAAGAAACTATGAAGATGGATGTTCCCTCAACACAAATCCCTGTTCACTGAACAGGAAACCTTACGGACTCTGATCTAAAGCCATGAGCAGGTCAGATCCCTGGAGTAGACTACAATTATTGGCAGGAGCGTTGACCTCATAGTCTAATTGTGTAAGATCCAGCAAGTCTGGAATCGACAGGTCAGGGTCCATCAATAGCAGTGGGTCCTGGCGGCGCACACGCTTGAAGAAACCATCTCCTGAGCCTTTTGAAGCAACCTTGATGGCAAGATGTCCAGCATGCATCAGTGTTCCTTGGCTGCCTGTGACAAGCCTCAGTTTGGGAGCAGAAAGCTGATTGCCTGTATTGGTTTCACTGCCTCCTGTGGCAACCATGTCAGTCATCCTGTCTTGAGACGGACGCGTCGTTGCAGAACTCACTCCACTCCCTCCTGGTTGAGGCTCACACCTCACTATACTTCCAACTTCTTCAACATTCTGTAGTGATGAGGAAAATAGGGGTAAAAAAAAGGTTTGTAGCAATATCTCCAGACAAGTCTGAAAAGAGGAATCTCTGCAAAACTCCTTACAATTATGTGATAATAAATGATCCTACACAAATTCATCCATAAATCAGATTATCTTGGTTATTGCCACAATGCCATTCTTTAAGTTATAAATCTATATCAGTTGGATAAAAAATTAACATGCATGTCCTCACATTTTGGATAATTTAACAAAAATGCACTAAAACCTAATTGCATGTTTCATCTTTCTCAGGAATTTAGAAGAAACTTATATTAAAAAAGTGATTATGATTACTCAATATGAACAACAAAAATTCTCAAATACATCTGTACTAGTTTTTCATAAATCACATCTACTGAGCTTAAAATAAATCAAGAAAAAGGAAGCACCTGCATAAAACAAGCATAAAATAAACATCTGAAGAGCAAAATGCACACCAAAAATACAGGGACACTGCAAAAACCATGTCATGTCTTAATCATACTGAAGTTGGCAAGAGCTTTAAGAGACGAGCAGGCAAACTACTCCTACATAATGACAGGCTGTTTGTTCTGTGAATCACACAGACTGGAGACTTTGAGCAATTAGTACTATTCACTTAGGAGTTGGTGATATAGCCATTACATTCCTAAAGTGACAATTGACACCATTCAAAATACATGCTAATGGCATGCTGAAAAAAATAATGGTCTTAAAAATTTCACATACTTTCCCCCCCCATCAGCTCATGCAAATAAAAAAAATAATGATAATTGCACTCAAATTTAAATAATGCACAAGGAAACAAAAACTTTACATTGCAAATACAGTAAAATACAGTAACTAATACCAATTGTACTATTGCTCCACAACAAAGTGAAGTCAAGCAAATACTGAAAAGAAAAAAAACTATGTCTCATGTTGTAGGGTTGTGCAGTTGTCCCTGTACCTTTCTCTCCTTAGCATCATCACTTGGCGTGTGAGTGCCAGGAGGCGTGGCGGTGCTCCCTGAAGTGGCACCCAGAGGACTTGCTGGTGCCAACACTGAGTAGCCAGCTGACTCGTCACGCCCACTCACCAGCAGGTTTCGAAGCACTGAGTGTCTACTGTCATTGCTTGAACTCTGATGGGTGCCGAGACCTCCAGAATGTCTTCCCCGAACTGTGATGGGCTCTTTGCTGATCAGCAACTGCTGCATAGTGGGGGCATAAGGCGTGGTCAGTAGGCGCACTCCTGTCTGCTGCTGCTGTTGCTGTTGCTGAGGTTGCAGGAGTGCTATATGCCCATCCCCAGTTGCTGAAGATGATAGCATCTGTCGCTGGCGATGTGAGAGGGAGCAGAGCTTTTTGTGGGTGAGAATGGGAGATGAGTTTGGAGACGGCCCCCTCTTGACAGCCAGTGACATCTGGTTAGTGTCTATGGTGATTAAGGGTGGCGGTGGCTCTACTGTCTCTTGCACCATTACAGCTGGTGGCTCATCCTCACCTTGGTCATTGCAATCAGGAGATCCATCTAAACCATCTGTTATGAGGAGAAAAGATAATGTTCGTCTCCATTACCTGTCTCAAAATCTTTCCTGTTTGATGGGTTTAAATATAGATAAGAATTCAAAAGCAAAATCTCAAAAGTATATTTGCCAAATTTCAATCTACGCACAAATGCAATGCCTTTAATCCCTTACCTTTTCCAATACAATGTCCTGGAAGTACCTTGTTTGGATCAACAAAATTCTCCCCTCCGTCAAAGAACTTGCTTTGTTCATACTGGCTCTGCTGCGAGCCTCCTCCGTTATCAACTTTACTATCCTTCCCTGTACGACAGCTGGTAATGGGTGGGTCTGTATCTCGCAGAAGCTGAGCAAGACTTGAATCTTCCTTGCTGTTTAAGGTATAACTCTTGGTCTCTCTAGAGGACAGGAACAAACATTTTATAAACTTACTGTGTCTACACAGAGTATTCCCCATATAATAAATTAAACACAATTCAAAAATCATCTGAAAAGGCATTCTGGGAATTTACCTGTGGTATCCAAGTTGGTTCTTTGGAGATACAGCAGGCTCGACCTCCGCACCCCATAACAAATCATCCGAACTCAACACCAACATTTCATCACTGTGGGGTATGTATGGGGCCCTCATGTCAAACTCATCAGAATCCATGTTGTGGTCTTCTATCTGCAAGAGGGAAACATCAAATAGCATGATACTAAAGGTGTTTCAATCAACCATTTCAAATCAAGAGGAAGTTTAAAAGATATAGCAGAAAAAGGTATTCTATGATGGATTCACAACCTACCTTGAGCTCCACTTTGGTGAACTCTGACCCAGGGTTGGAACTTTCATCCAGTTGTGAGAAGAAACTCTCTGTTGTTGTTCTGGGATGACTGCTGCAGCCTAAAGTCTGTGGGAGTTAACACAACAATCTTTAGAAATTTTTCTCAAAATATTTTTCATATATGATGAATTGTCTGATGCATGGAAATAGAAACCACCGACACATAAGGACATGAAAAACATATATACATGCACACACTCACTCACTGTCTCTCTCACTCACACATACAAAATATATAATATCTTAGCAATTGTTAGTTTCTTCATATTACCAAATCTGCACATTCCTGTTGAATTGTAAAATCTTACCCCAAAATTAAATTTCTTTTCCAGGACTGATGGCAAGGCCGCCTGAGAAAGCAAAGGCTTTGGGGGTTCAGGCGTGCGAAGTCCACCTGCGGGTGGACTGCTGCAACTGGATGCTGGACTGTTGCCAATGCTGTTATTAATAATCACGTTTCCTCCACTCAGCCTGTTAAAAAGAAAAATAATCTTAGAATGTAACAAAATTTTCATTTATGTGGTCTGGGTTTTCTTTCAGAAAGCACATGATATAATTTCTATCTTTACAAATAAAATTTATATTTAAAGCTTTCATAGGGGGGAGGGTTAGAGGGAGAGGAAGATGAGAAGAGGGAGAGAAGAGAAAGGAGAGAGAGGAGAGAAGGGAGAGAGGAGAGAAGGGAGAGAGGAGAGGGGAGAGAAGGGAGAGAGGGGAGAAGAGAGAAGAGAAGAGGGGAGAGAGAGAGACGAGAGGGGGAGAGAGAAGGAGAAGGAGGAGGGAGAGGAGAGAGAGAGAGAGGAGGGAGAGAGAGAGGGAGAGAGAGAGAGGAGAGGGAAAGGGAGAGGAGAGGGATAGGGAGAGGGAGAGGAGAAGGAGGAGAGGAAAAGGGAGAAGGAGAGGGAGGAGAAAGGAGAGGAGGAGAGGGAGAGAGAGGGTAGAGAGAGAGAGATGAGAGAGAGAGAGAGAGAGTGGTGAGTAGAGTGAGTGGTGGTGGTGGTGGTGGTGGTAGAGTGGTGGTGGTGGTGAGAGAGAGAGAGAGAGAGAGAGAGAGTGAGAGAGAGAGAGAGAGAGAGAGAGAGAGAGAAGAGAGAGTGGTGGTGGTGGTGAGTGAGTGGTGAAGTGAGTGAGGTGAGTGGTGGTGGTGAGTGGTGAGAGAGAGAGAGAGAGAGAGAGTGAGAGAGAGAGAGAGAGAGAGAGAGAGAGAGAGAGAGAGAGAGAGAGAGAGAGAGAGAGAGAGAGGGAGGGAGGGAGAGGCTGACCTGCTGCTAAGACGCTTCTCTTCACTGATTAGCTTTTTCTCAAAACCGGAGTTGCTCTCCTGCTCTTCAGACACAGACGAGGCAGTGGTGAAGAGGACATCAGTGCTAGAAATGGGTATCTGGGCGTAGTCAAATGAGAACATATCATCCAGGTTGGGCATGAAAGCAGGCAGGGGCACGCACGTGTCACCCCCCGAGGGAGCCAAGTGGGTCAAGTCCTCAGGTTCTTCCTTCAGCACTGAAATTAGGATGAAACAATGCTTGCTTTTATTTTCATTTAAAAGTTTTAAAGAAGGACAAAATCCTCCTGTGATCACACATTACACAACATCCTATTCTAAGCAAATATGTCTTACCTGTGCATTGTGGATCATCTTCAGAGAACATCAAATATCCTTTGTTCATTTCCTCAGTACGAGGAGCGAAGATCTTGGATGTGGTTGCCACAGGTGTCGGAGGTGGGCCTACTGGTGTCACACGAGGAGTCTGGCTCTGAGTCTGTAAGGACCATTGATCTTGAAAATTTGCATATGCAGAAAAAAATCAATAATACTAAGAATTTTATGAAAATCAAAAACACTTCAAGGGTTGAACATTCCAAGGTAGCATTTACAAAGAGAATCAAGTGTATTATCCATTACAGACCCTAAACTTCTGGCCTCTAAAAGCAATCCATCAAATTTTGGAAAACTCTTTCTCTGTAGCAAAATTTTTGCATCATTTAAGGCAGCCTCCACACAAACCACAGACTGACCTTGGGTTGGGCAGGAGACTTGGGCAGAGGGAGTGTGGGTGTGGGAATGCTGGGAGCCACAGTGGGAGGCGAAAGGCTGACAGGCGGGGACTGGCTATCCACCCTGCTGCAAGTGCTGTCTGGCTCTTTGCTGCTGTTGGTGCTGCTGCTGCTACTGCTCTTGCTGCACATCAATTGCAGCTCTGACACAATCTCTCCTGGAGACTCCACACCACTGTTGAAGAATTCACAGGTTAAGTTATTTGTCATATTACTTTACAGTATCATTACAAGAAAAAATAAACAAGAATGTGCAGGTAATAATATATATCTTGAAAACTTTTATGTGAATCATCACTATTTACAGAGAGAAAAACACATGGATTATTAATGCATATGACAACACTGCAATCACTTTTGAAGACCAAGGCAATGCTTCTAAACCTTACAGCCCCTTGCATCTTATGCAACTATTAAAATTACTTTTCACAGAAAAAAGCATGCAACAGTTAAAACTAAGTAAAAGAGAACTCAAGCACCTATCTGTAAATCAAAAGTCAAAGTTGTAAAATTCTAGCCTGCAAAGAAATACAACATGTAAAATGCTGATAAAGTCATACTTATAAGAGACACTGCTAGTGACCACCAGTGATTTCCCCAAAACAATGGGATATTCTTGACAAACAGGCACGTGCCATCTTTGACTCTTGGCCTATATTTATTCTTCAAAGCTGTCACAGATCAACAGTATCAACAATCACTACAGCGATCTCATGTACACCATGAGCTTAGAACGTCTGCTGTGGCACCTCTTTCAACTAATCTACTAATGGTTCATTCAAATGAGAAATCAGAAGTCTACATGCTGACTCAAGTATTCTCTTAATTTTCTCAACAATCCTAAAGAGTCTCTGGTTGAGGTCTAGAGACTAAAATTCAAAACATCATCTATTTGTATATTCATACCACATTTCTCCTCCATACTGCACCCCATATTTCTCTTTTCTCTATATCATCCACCAGCTACTCCTTTATCCTTACCTTCATTTCACTTCACTAGATAGTTTTACGAGATCTGATAATAAACATCTTATCAAATCTCAAAAAAGTATCTATTTTCATTGGCTAGTCCCCCAACCCACAGCTCCACTGCTTATACTGCTTATCTTCCTATCAACACGTCTCACTATCTATCCACCCACTTACCAAAATGTCCATTAACTGCCAATCCATACAACTGACACCCAATACACATGAGTCATCCAGTGCCAAGCATCACTTCCCTGTAAAAGCAAGGTCCTGCCCAAAGTTCACACCCCCCATCCAGTGCCAGCAGCCGTCACATGAGAGGTTGAGTAATGGTGTGGCGGCTGCCCAGATCATCTCCTCAAGGCACCCCAAAGGAAGACGAATGGCCTGCATGCTGAGGGTGAACCCTGTATAACTCCCCAGGATTTATTGAATAACCTGCCTTTTTTTCCTTTTTTCTTTGCTTTTCTTTTCTTTCTTTCCTTTTCTAGTCTATTCTTTCTAGGAGCACAAGAGCTGGGGATTCTAAAACCCTGCAACTGCAGATGTTAAAAAAACAAACCAGTGACACAAGCAGCTACATGCTAAACCATTAAAGTTAATGATCCATAAACGTTCTTTACTTCAGCCAAGATAGTTTCTTGTATTACTAATTTTGTGCATAGTATATTTCATTAACTAAGATTACATGCATTTCCTTTACTTCCTTGCAGTTTCTCTTTTAGTCAACAGCTTAACATACAAGCACCATACCCTGTTATATGGTGCATCATTTGGTTCTCCATCCATACCGAAAATTCAAATTTATGTTATATCTCTCATCCTTCTTCCTGCCCTTAGGTCCACAATCTCTATCTTTTTATGATCTTTTCCACTCCCTTTTTTATCATCTCATTTTTTCAGTCTTTTGGTTCCTCTCCCTCACCCTTATTTTCATTTTCTATCTAACTGTTTCTCTGTGCATTTCTTTTTCTCTCCCTCACTCCAAAATGGGGGAAGATGGAGGAAGGAGAGAGAGGGAAAAGGAAAGAAGAAAGAAAGGAAGGAAGGAAGGCAGGAGAAGAAGAGGGAGGGAGGGAGGAAGGAAGATAAGAAGGAAGGAAGGAAGGAAGGAAGAAGAGGGAGGGAAGAAGGAAGGAAGGAAGAAGAGGGAGGGAAGAAGGAAGGAAGGAAGGAAGGAAAGGATGGAAGGAAGGGGAAAGAAGGAAGAAAAGGATGGAAGGAAGGGGAAAGAGAAAGATGAGAAGGTGGATGGAGGGGTGTGTGGGGAGGGGGAGGAGGGGAATATAGTGGTACTATGACCCTCCGTTGGCCCCTCGCGACCTCTCTCGGCCCAGGACATCCCCGTGCACGGCTTCGGATGCTGACAGCGCAGCTTAGGACGTGAATTACAACCAGACGACCGGGTGACCTGTTCGCCCGTTTCATTGACACCATGAACTATGGCAGTACCAGTGTCCTCGTGCAAACCAGCGGCAATGGGGTATGAAAACCAGCTGTGTGCCCGCCGCCAGGCCGCCGAGGGTCACCTCGGGGGGAGGGGAAGGAGGAGGAGGAGGAGGAGGAGGAGGAGGAGGAGGCGGGGAGGGGGAGGGAGGAGGGGAGGGAAGGAGGAGGGGAGGGAGGGGGGAGGGAGGGAGGAGGGAGGAGGAGGGAGGGGGAGGGAGGAGGAAAGGGAAGGGGAAGGGGAAGGGGGAGGGAGGAGGAGGAGGAGGAGGGAGGAGGGGGAGGGAGGGGAAGGGGGAGGGGAGAGGGAGGGAGGGGAGGAGGGAGGGAGATGGAGGGGGAAGAAGAGGAGGAGGGGGAAGAAGAGGAGGAGGAGGAGGAGGAAGAAGAAGAAGAAGAAGAAGAAGAAAGAGAAGAAGGAAGAAGAAGAAAAAAAGAAAGAAAGAAAGAAGAAAGAGAGATAGAAAGAAAGAAAGAAGGCAGCTGAAGGAAGAAGCAAGAAGATACAAGAAGATGAAAAAACATAAACAAAATAACAATTTCCCTCCCAAAAAAGTGCGGAAAGAGCAAAGGAAGCTGGCGTCGGAGCAGGCCTCCTCGGGAAGACGCCGCGCAGAGCCAGCGAAGGGAGCCCGGGGGAGGCGACCGGAAGAACTGGCGCCCTTGATTCACGATCCCGCAGTTATATTGCCAGCATGTGCAACCACGCCGAAAATGGCTTCTCCGGTCGCGCGGAACTCTCCACTTGAAAAAAAGGAAAAAACAAAGAGGAAGAGAGAGAGACAGGGGGAGGGGTACGGGAGGGAGAGGGAGAGAGAGAGGGAGAGAGAGAGAGAGAGAGAGAGAGAGAGAGAGAGAGAGAGAGAGAGAGAGAGAGAGAGAGAGGGAGAGAGAGAGAGAGAGAGAGAGAGAGAGAAAGATGAGAGAGAAAGATTAGAGAGAAAGATGAGAGCGAAAGAGAGAGAGAAAGATGAGCAGCGAAAGAGAGAAAGATGAGAGAGAGAGAGAGAGAGAAAGATGAGAGCGAAGAAGAGAGCGAAAGATGAGAGAGAGAGAGAGAGAGAGAGAGAAAGAGAGAGAAAGAGAGAGAAAGAGAGAGAAAGAGAGAGAAAGATGAGAGAGAGAGAGAGAAAGATGAGACAGAGAGAGAGAGACAGACAGACAGCGAAACAAACAGCGACGGAAAAACTGGCAAAAAATGCGTCCATTTCTCACAAGTCGGAAAAGCATTTCGTTCTCGCCGCCCGAGAACATTCCCGCCCTGCCGCTTCGTCTTCTCTCGCTTCGTCTTTCACTGCTTCTTCCCCGTTTCTCTTTTTACTTTTCTTCTCTTTTCTTTCTCTTTCGTTTTTTCTTTTTTTCAATTTTATCTTTCTCTTTCCTCCTCTTCTTCTTTTACTTCTTCCCCGTTTTTCTTTTTACTTTTCTTCTCTTAGCTTTCTCTTTCGTTTTCTTTTCTTCTCTTTCCTCTTTTTCTTTTTTCCAGTTTTTCTTTTTCTTCTTCTCATCTCTTTTTTTTTCGTTTTTTTTTTCAATTTCATTTCTTTCCTTTTCTTCTTCTTTTACCTCTTCTTCCCAGATTTTCTTTTTACTTTTCTTCTCTTCTCTTTCTCTTTCGTTTTTTATTTTTCAAATTTATCTTTCTCTTTCCTCTTCTTATTCTTTTACTACTTCCCAGTTTTTTCTTTTTCTTCTTCTTCTCATACCTCTTTTTTTTCGTTTTCTTTCTTCAATTTCATTTCTCTCTTTCCATTTCCTCTACTTCTTCTTAACTCTTTCTTCTCATTCCGCTCGGCGCGTACCTCCACGTACCTCCTCCCCCCCTCCTCCCTCCTTCATAAGAACTTTCCCCGAACCGAAATCGACAGAAAAAAAAAAAAAAACTTCGGCGATCGATCTTCCGACGATCTTTTATCCTGGCTTAAAAAGGAAGAAAAAAAAAAGGAAAAAAAAAAACAAGAGCGCATATCATCGCGGGGGTTGGGGGGGGGGGGGGGAGGGGGAGGAGGGAGGGAGGAGGAGGGGAGGAGGGAGGAGGAGGGAGGGTGAGGGAGGAAAAGGAGGAGGAGGGAGGAGGAGCAAGAGAAGAAGGAGGAAGGAGGAGAGAGAGACAGGAAACCGTGATAGAGATTGGGGGGGAGGGAGGAGGAAGAAGGAAAGAAGGAAAAAAAGAAAGAAAAAGATCAGACCACCCAGATACAGGAAGGAGGAAAAAAAAGAAAAGAAACAGATAACTTTTAAAACTGATCCCGGAAAGTACAACCCCGCCTCCGCAGCCAAGAAGAGAAGCGATAGATAGCATTGTGGGGGTAGGACGGGCGGGGGAGGGAGGGGGAGGGGGGGGGAGTAACTTCTATTGCTTGACACCATTTCTACGGATTTAGGGGCGTTTTTCTTTTTTTTTCTTTTTTCTTCTGTCTCGGGATTTCCGGCTACAGTTCTGAACAGCGGATTTTCTCAAGCCGACTCAGTCCATGATTTATGTTCGGCTTTTCATGTTTTTATGTTTTTTTATGTTATATTTTTCTTTTCTTCAGAGGCGTCGCTTGTTCCTCTAAGCCTTTTAAATATTAAACATACTGATCTATTCATCTTTTGATTAAAAATACATTAATAACGAAATAAAGCGCATCTGATATTCTATCTCGCTGGATTCTGTTTCTATATATATATATATATATATATATATATATATATATATATATATATATATATATATATATATGCCTCTCACTTTCTCTCTCTCTCTCTCTCTCTCTCTCTCTCTCTCTCTCTCTCTCTCTCTCTCTCTCTCTCTCTCTCCTGTCAAGGTTACCATCTTGACATTTTGTATCGCATGCCTGAATCTCGGATCCTAAGATTTATGGGGGATTCAGGGAAATCTGAGAATTCCCCAGATTTGCCTCTCCCCTCCCCCCCCTTGCTTTGCTTGCTCTCTCTCTCTCTCTCTCTCTCTCTCTCTCTCTCTCTCTCTCTCTCTCTCTCTCTCTCTCTCTCTCTCTCTCTCTCTCTCTCTCTCTCTCTCTCTCTCGACCAAACAGAGGAGAGGAAGTCATAAAAATCAGAGCAGAGCTGCATCGCTAACGAGTAAAAAGTGCTGAATGGCAGAAGCTTTCCTCATAACTCCACCAGAGCAATGAGTCATCAACTCATCCCAGATCTCACCAGCTCATCCATTCCCAGGGACCTGAATCAGGGAGTCTTCAACCTCACCCAAACCCACCTACACTCCTTAACTCATCCATACTCTCCTAAACTCACCTAAACGCACCCAAACTCATCGAGAGTCAGTCTTCAAACTCACCCACCAAACCCAACTACATTTCTAAACTTACCCAAACTCCCCTAACTCACTCAGACTCACCCTAACTCTCTGAAGCCTCGTCCTGACTCTCCTAAACTCACCTTACTCACCCAAACTCACCGAGACTCACCCTAACTCTCCTAAACCCACCCAAACTCACCCTAACTCTCTAAAACCTCATCCAAACTTTCCTAAAACCACCCAAACTCACCCTAGGTCTCTCAAAACTCTACTAAACCCACTCAAATTCACCCAAGCTCACCCAAAACTTCAAATCGAAAACGGGGAGGGGGGGGGCTGACTTCGATCAAATTGGGCGGCCTATGGGGGCGGGGGTGGGGGCTACAGGGAGGCATGCGAGGGCGTGGGCGGGGCAGCGAACGAAAGGCGGGCGCGGGGACAAGAAGGCCGAGGGGCGTGGTCACAGCTCTCGGGGTGTGTGTCAGCTAAACTATCGTTGTCATCGCTAATAATAACATCATTAAGTATCAGTGAAAATCAAGCATCTCGACGACAGCAACGACGACGACGATGATAATGACGACAGCAGAAAACCATAATAGAAGACAGAAGTAATGGGAAGAAGCAACAGGCGATAAAGAGAGAGAAAGGAACTGAGGAGGAGATGGTGACGAGGGCGGAAATATGACGAGTCCACACAACCTCACAACAACAGCAACAAAACAACAACAACAGCAGCGACAGCAACAACAAAAACAACAGTAACGACAACAACAGCAGCAGCAACAACGTTAACTTAAATCAATATGTGAAAAAATAAAATGCAAACGTGCCAGACCAAAATAACTAACTAATCAAAATGAGAAGAAAATAAAATAATATACAGAAATACCTGACAACAACAACACAACTACAACTAAATCAATAATAGAAAAAATGCAGACGTAGAGGACAAAAAAAAACAAGCACATAAAATAACAACTAAACATAAAAAAAATACAGAAGTACCCTACACAAAAAATAAACAAACACAACAACAAAAAAAATCAAAATCAACATGAGGGGAAAAAAAATTGACAGCAGACGTACCTGACGACGTAGTTGAGACACACGACGTACTGCGGCTTGTGGTCCTTGGGCCCGTGAATGAGCGTGGCCTGCGTCACCAGCCACACGTAGCCGCCGCCCCTCGCCAGGAACCGGTACTGCCCCGTCTCCACCTGCCCCTTGCTGCGCACTGCAACGGGAGGCAGAAGGGGGTCGTTATTAAGGGGATCTCTGCGTTCACTCGGGCACTCTTTGCCATGCCAATTTACACATTATCATATTCTTTATTGTGACCATACGTTCGTTATTACGCATTATCATATTCTTTATTGTGACCATACGTTCGTTATTACACATTATCATATTCTTTATTGTGACCACACGTTCGTAATTACGCATTATCATATTCTTTATTGTGACCACACGTTCGTAATTACGCATTATCATATTCTTTATTGTGACCACACGTTTGTTATTACACATTAAAATATTCTTTGCTGTGACAACACGTTCGTTATTATAGTCTTATTCCCTGTAGTATTTACACATTCCTTCTGGCATTCTTTATACCAACATACACACTGCATTCTCCATCATGAAAACACGTTCATTATTACCATTTTTCTCTTACCAACATACACATCCATTATCTAACTCTTTATCGTGAGAAGAACAGGGGGTAAACAGGATAACAGAAAGGGGGAGACAGAGGCCCAAAAGATGATGAAGAAGGGAAGAGGAGAGAGAAAGAAGGTCCAATCTCTATCATACCAACACTCTCGAACCCTTCCTTCTCCCTTCTCAATCACCTGTTTCTGTTTCAAAGTCGCTGTTTCCCAATCTAATTTTCCCCCCTCTAAAACAATGCGATTACCCAATTTTACCTCCTCGAAAAATGATTATCAAATCAAACAGCACAAACTAAAAAAAAAAAAAAAAAAAAAAAATATATATATATAATAACAAAAAAGAAAGAAAGAAAGAAAAAAAAAAACATCGCGCATAGTACGAGGATCGCGAAACCCTACGCACTCCGCTCGCCACGTTTCACTTACGTTCGGGGTTGAGCCGAGGAACCTGACAGTGGATTTTGTCATTCCGTTCCTCTTCTCTACGATAAAACTCATGTTCCGGAAAATTATCAGATTTTTACCTAGATGTGAAGCAATTACATCACTTTTTCTCAATATAATCTTTTGATGTCATAGGAAGCGTTCAAAAACAAGAAGAAACATACTAAAATTTTGATTATGTTTTTTTTTATATTACAGTACAAAAGAGAGAGAGAGAGAAAGAGAGAGAGAGAGAGAGAGAGAGAGAGAGAGAGAGAGAGAGAGAGAGAGAGAGAGAGAGAGAGAGAGAGAAAGGAGAGAGAGAGAGAGAAAGGAGAGAGAGAGAGAAGGAGAGAAGGAGAGAGAGAGAGAGAGAGAGAGAGAGAGAGAGAGAGAGAGAGAGAGAGAGAGAGAGAGAGAGAGAGAGAGAGAGAGAGAGAGAGAGAGAGAGCGAGAGAGAGCGAGCGAGTTAAGAGAGAGAGAGCGAGAGAGAGAGAGCGAGAGAGAGAGAGAGAGAGAGAGAGAGAGAGAGAGAGAGAGAGAGAGAGAGAGAGAGAGAGAGAGAGAGAGCGAGAGAAGAGCGAGAGAGAAGAGCGAGAGAGAGAGAGCGAGAGAGAGAGAGAGAGAGAGAGGAGAGAGAGAGAGAGAGAGAGAGAGAGAGAGAGAGAGAGAGAGAGAGAGAGAGAGAGAGAGAGAGAGAGCGAGAGAGAGAGCGAGAGAGAGAGCGCGAGCGAGAGCGAGAGAGACAGACAGAGACTGACCTCGATAATGAAGGAAAAAAGTTAAGAGGAGAGAGAAGGAGAGAAGCACGAAGAGAGGAGAGAGAGGAAAAGAGACAGCGAGAAAGGCGAGCGACATCAGGGGGACCTCAGCCACCGCGCCACACCCTTGTCCCCGCTGCGTCTAACTGCCTCCCCTACGCCAGGCACATTTTACAGGTAGGCCTACTGTGCCATGCGCCTCGTCCCTGCGCCCCTCGCCCCTTTAACAGGCTCGGCCCCACAGTAAACATCAAGCACGCGCTAAAGACGTTATGAAACAAACGACGACGAAATGATGATGCGATAGTCTACGACTCTCTTCTTCTTCTCCTTCTCCTTCTCCTTCTCTTTCTCTTTCTCCTTCTCCTCCTTCCTCTTCCTCCTTCTTCTTCCAGCTTCTTCCTCGTACCTACTCCCGACGCGACACGACCGACAACCCCCGACGTGAATTCCAACGACTTCCCCCAAGAGATCAATTTACGAACAGCGGACCGGGAGGAGGGCCACGCGAGTTCTTCCGGATAACGTTTCGCGGACGAAGGGAAGGATGCTGATGGGGAGGGACGCTGCGGGGAGAAGGTT
>NC_091551.1:5979852-6022352 GCF_042767895.1 Penaeus vannamei
ATACCCACACTTCACGCCGCGCTTCTACCCGCAAGGATCAGCCCTACCCTCGGTACCCGCTCCCCCCCTCCCCCCTCCACCCTCCCCTTCATGCTCCTCTTCCTGCCCGCTCTTACGGCAGACGAAGGGCAGGGGAAGGGGGGGGGAGAAGGAAAGGGAGGGGGGGAGGAGGAGAGGAGAAGAGGGAGAGAGAGAGGGGGAGGGGGAAAGGGCGAGGGGTAGAGAGAGGAGGAAGAGGAGGAAGAAGATAAAGAAAGAGAAAAAGAAACAAAGAGAAAGAGAAAGAAAGAACGAAAGAGAAACAAAGAGAAAGAGAAAGAGAGAGAGAAAGAGAGGATAATTCCCCTCGACCCCCCCCCCCTCCCACTCCCGCAGACCCACCGTCGTCTTCCTTCGCCCCCGTTTGATCTCCTCCGTTTGGCCGACCCGGACATAACACCTCGCCCAAGGAATGTGTTGCGGATGTGCGGAAATCTTGGCGTCTCTCTCTCTCTCTCTCTCTCTCTCTCTCTCTCTCTCTCTCTCTCTCTCTCTCTCTCTCTCTCTCTCTCTCTCTCTCTCTCCCTTACCTACCCAGCCATTCTCTCATCCACTCACTCACCTATCCACTCACTCGCCCACTCACCTATCCACCCACCCATTCATTCACTTACTCACCCTCCCTCTCCCTCTCTCCTTCTCTCTCTTCTTCTTCCTCTTCTTCTATCTCTCCTTCTCCCTCTCTCTCCTCCCTTTCCGCCACCT
Source organism: Penaeus vannamei (assembly GCF_042767895.1). Lineage (NCBI taxonomy): Eukaryota > Metazoa > Arthropoda > Malacostraca > Decapoda > Penaeidae > Penaeus > Penaeus vannamei. The sequence continues at coordinate 5,980,597 of NC_091551.1, forward strand.
TAACCCCCCTTCCCTCGGTCCATCTGGCTAATCACACGCCAAGTCCCGCCGCGAGAATCCTCATCGGAAGCCACTCCCCTAGCCCCCCCCCTCCACATCCATCCCCCCCCTCATTAGCCCTTCGCCGAAACACGGAAGTTCAGACAATGCTATGCCACGGATGCCCCGCAGGATCGGATGGGCGTTCGGCGCGTGATGCCACGGGAGGCATTCTTCCCTTTTGTCCCCCTTCCTCGAATCCCTAATATGTCTGTCTGTCTGTCTGTCTGTCTGTCTGTCTGTCTGTCTGTCAGGTTGTCTGTCTGTCTGTCTGTCTGTCTGTCTGTCTGTCTGTCTGTCTGTCTGTCTAACTGTCTCTCTCTCTTTCTCCCTTTCCCCTTACAGATAATTGTCTTCTCTTTCGTGACAAGCATGCCGTGTCCTTATTGATTTTCTACCATTTCCTAAGATCAACTTCTCTCTCTTTATTGGTCATCATTTCTCCCTTCGCCAGTCAACAAGCCTTCCCCATTTCCTTATTAGTATTTGCTCCTCTATACTTCGCAATTCGCAATTGATCACCTCCTTTTCTGACGCTTTCCTAGTCTTCGTAATAAGCATAATCTTTCCTTTATTCTCTCTCTCTCTCTCCCTCCCTTCTCTCTCTCTCTCCCTCCCTTCTCTCTCCCTCACCCTCACCCTCTCCCTCACCCTCTCTCTCTCCCTCTCACCGTCTCTCCCTCTTTCCCCTTATTCACGCTTCCTGTCCCTCGCCTCCTCCTCGCCTCCCCCCCCCCCCCGCCGGCGCCCGCAACTTGCAAGGAATGCCGTAATGACGTCTGACAAACTGCAATCCCCAGATATCTCCTCCGTGCCCCTACCCCCCCTACAGCCCCCGGGCCCCTCGGATTCAAACTTTGCAATATCAAGAGCAACTTTCCCCTCGCTTGTGACGCACGAGGGGGAGGAATGGGGGGGGGGGGGAAGGGGAGGGGTGAACGTGGAGGAAGGGGGAGGGGGAGGAGGAAGAAGAGGAATGGGGGAGGGGAATGGGGAGGGGAGGGAGGAGGAGGAAGGAGGAGAGTAGGAGTGGGGGAGGAGAGGAAGGAAGGGAGGGGGAGGGGGAGGGGGAGGAGGAAGAGGAGGGAGGAGAGGGTAAGAACTCCTCTCCTTGTCTACTCACTTTCTCCTAATTTTCTCCATTGTATTTTTTTTTTTTCTAATCCTCCTTTTCTTCGCTTGAATTTCCTCTCTTCCTCTCTCGTCTTCGTTAGTTTCTCTTTCCTCTCCTCTTTCTCTCCCCATTTTTCTCTTCTCCCAATCATTACAGAGCTTCCCTTGTCAGTCCCCTTCGTCCCTTCGCCCTGCCCGAAGCACCCCTTCGCCAACCCCTCCGAACCCCCTTCATAATCCCGTAGTTCTGCATCAGTGACCTTTTCTGAAGCCCCCATCCCCCCACCCCCATTCCTCCCCCAGCCATTGCTAACATCACGGACCCTTCCCCAATCGCCTCTCGCGTCTGCCTTCCCTTTATCGTCTTTCTCTTCGCCTTCCGCTTCTCTCTTCCCTCTTCCTTCTCTTCTCTTCCATATCTTCTCTTCCCCCTTCCCCCACTTTTTACCTCTACCTCTACCTCTCTCCTCTTCCCCAATCCTCCCACCCTCTCCCCACTTCCCCTTTCCGCTACCTTCTCCCTCTTACCTCTCCCCTCTTCCCCAATCCTCTCACCCCTCCCCTATATCCCTCTCCCCTCTCCCCACCCTCTCACCCTCCCCTCTATCCCTCTCCCACCCTCTACCTCTCCCCTCCCCCCACCCTCTCACCCCCTCCCCTCCCCCCTCCCCTCCCCCCACCCTCTAACCCCTCCCCCTCTCCCTTCTCCCTCTCATCCGAAAGGCACCTGCTACTCCCGCGTCAACAGGTGTCTCCCGCAGCGGCACGAGATAGAGTATTCGGACCGCCCTCCCCCCGTCCCCACCAACTCCTCCCTCCTCCCTCTGCCCGCGAGCACCTGCTAAACCTACTACATGACTTGCTTTCATATCATTGTCACATTCCGCGAACCAGCTTTCTCTCTCTCTCCCTCTCTCCCTCTCACCCTCTCACCCTCTCTCCCTCTTCTTTTTCTGATCATTATTATCATCATTCTCTTTTCGTTACCAACCAGGACTCGCCCAGACTCCCGTGTTTTCCCCAAGCCACAAGGACGCGATACAAACCAGAAACACTACGCAGAAAACATCCCCCTTAAGATTTTCTCCCCCCCACCCCACCCCCAGAGGCCACGGAACGCCAACAGCAATCAATAACAATGGGCATTACGACAACAAACAACATAACAAGCCTTGTCTTACACTATATCGAAGGCGGGTCTTGATTTTAACGAATGGAGAAGCCAAGGGACGTCTTAATAAATCGAAACAAATGTTGGAGCGAGCAAACAAGGTGAACAAATGTTCGTTGAGAGAGAGAGAGAGAGAGAGAGAGAGAGAGAGAGAGAGAGAGAGAGAGAGAGAGAGAGAGAGAGAGAGAGAGAGAGAGAAAGAGCGATGAGGTAATATGAAATAAAATGAGATGAGAAGAGTAAAGGAAGAGGAAGAGAAAGAGGAAAAGAAAGACATAAGAAAGATAAAGGTAAAGAATACACAACACAAGAAAACAGAAGACAAGAGAAGTAGACAAAATACAAGAGAGAGAGAGGGGGGAGGGAACAAACCTCCCCCCCCCCTCGGCCTGCATTACCCTACCACTACTACCCGCTTAAGCCAGGCAGAGAAGCGTAAGGTCGAATTTCCAATAAATCACCACAAGATTTTCGCCCCAGCTGAGAGGCAGCGTCCCTCCCGGAGCAGGTGGCGTCTGCTTCTCATTGGTCGACGCGCTTATTGCTTTTATAGGAGCTGTTCGTAAGGGCCAATTCGCATGAGTTGGGGGCTTATTTTGGCCTCTCTCATATATTTATCTTATTTAGTAGTACCCTCCCCTCTCCCTCTCTCTCTCTCTCTGTCTCTCTCGTATCCATTCTCATTCTCATTCTGTCTGTCTCTGTCTGTCTGCCTCTCTCAAGCATTGATCTTTCTCTCTAGCATTCTATCCAGAAAAAAAGGAAAATAGAAAGAAATTAAACAGAAACAGAGAGACGCACAAAAGGACCAGAGGAGAGAAACAGACGGAAGATGGAAAAAAAAATAAACAGAAGAATACGTATAAAAAAAATGAAACAAACCAGAAAACCAAGAAAATCTAGGAGGAAATAAAGAGAGAAAAGACGGAACTAGAAGAAGGATGGCAATTAATCAAAAACTTTTCTTCCTAGAGAGACACCACCGTCACCACCAAGCTATCGACGACGAAAAACAAATCACCACCACCGACCCGTCTTCCAAACGACCATCGCCAACGACCTGTCCAGCAGTTCAGAAGTCACCACCAACCGACCCTCTCAATTATCCACAAATATCACCACCATCCGCCAGTATCCACACGACTATCACCACCCAACCCGTAAACCATCACGTGGTCACCATCACCAACCGAAAGATAATCATCACAAACTGTCAACAACTCAGATAATCACCTTCAACCTGTCAACAACCCAGCTAATCACCTTCAACCTGTCAACAACCCAGCTAATCACCTTCTACCTGTCAACAACCCAGCTAATCACCTTCAACCTGTCAACAACCCAGCTAATCACCTTCTACCTGTCAATAACCCAGCTAATCACCTTCTACCTGTCAATAACCCAGCTAATCACCGCGCTCCGACTGTCAATTACGAACATCGACGCCAATCGATCAACCGGCCAACCTGTCAACACTAACCTACATGAAAATGAATACAGCCAAAATGAGAAAAAAGAAAAATTATCTCTGCATTTTCATTTTCCTCTTTGTGCCCACGTTACCGATTTTCATTTTCCTCTTTGTGTCCACGTTACCGATTTTCATTTTCCTCTTTGTGTCCACGTTACCGATTTTCATTTTCCTCTTTGTGTCCACGTTACCGATTTTCATTTTCCTCTTTGTGTCCACGTTACCGCGCTTGTGCTTGTGTTCACTAAACTATATATTACATCCCATAAACGTACACAAATACAAATATTGGTGAGTAAATTAATGAATAAAGAAAAAGAGTAAATAAACCACTAATGAGTAAATGAGTCAACAAACAAATATGTGAATGAACGAGTAAATAAACCCATAAACATGTGAGCAAATCAATAAAAGAGTAAAAAAATAAAACAAATAAATGTCTATTAAAACAATAAATTAGTCAATAAAATGAATCAGTAGATAAATAAATAAACAAGAGAGAGAGAGAGAGAGAGTAAGAGACTGAGTGAGAGAGAGAGAGAGAGAGAGAGAGAGAGAGAGAGAGAGAGAGAGAGAGAGAGAGAGAGAGAGAGAGAGAGAGAGAGAGAGAGAGAGTTGGACCGCCGACGAATCCTTCGCCCATATTATCGACAGTTATTTCATCAATGATTCCGGAAACCAAATTGCCAACAATTACTGTCTCATACACACACGCACACACACACACACACACACACACACACACACACACACGCACGCACGCACGTACGCACACACACACACACACACACACACACACACACGCACGCACGCACGCACACACAGCACGCACGCACGCACGCACGCACACACACACACACACACACACACACACACACACACACACACACATTAATAATAATACTAATAAAAAATAATAAAATAATAATAATTAAATCAATAGATAAACAAACAAATAAAACAACAACCTGGCAGCCAAACGCTAAACCAATCCACCACTAATCACAGCAAAAAAAAAAAAAAAAAAAAAAAAAAAAAAATTCCCAGCAACAACTAAAAAAAACGAAATCCAAGCAACAAAAGACTCCAAATAAAAACAAATAATCCGAGAAAGCACTCATCCTAGAGAAAAAAATACCGCAACCAAACGGCAAACTGACAACTCAAAGAGCCCAGAAATCCTGCGACCAGGACCAGACGGAGACCAGAATCCCCTCCCCCCTGATCCCGAGGGCCGACCTCACCCCCCAGACCAAAGGGGGGAGTAGGCCTGGCACGGGCGGGTCTCGGCAAGGGGGGCGAGGGCGGCCTTGGTCTCCGCGGAATCTTGGGCGCCGCCTGGGGATCGTCTCGCTCTCGCCCTCGCTTTCCTTGTCTTCTCTGCCCGCCTTTGTTTCTACTCCTGGGCCTTCGTCTGCCACTCGGTCTCTCCCTCTCGGAGTACGTGGGAGGCCCCTGGGGGGTCCGTGCGCGCGATGCTGCGTCCGATTCCCGGTCCGTCGGCGGGCCACGCTTGGGACGCGGCGGCGCCGTGCGGGACACGAGGCGCAAGCAGGCTGGGCGCGCAGGCCACGCAATCCGGCCGGCGCGTCGCGGGGCCCACTGCCGAGCCGCGACGGAGACTGCCCGGCGACCGCGGCCACGTGAGCGCCGCGGGACGCCGAGTGCCCCCCCCCCCCCCTGGTGGACCAATCACTGTCATACTTTGCACGCAGGGCCAGGCAGTCATGCGCGCAAAAGCTTGATTCGCAACAAGGTGGAATCCGGCACTCGCCACCTTGGAAAGCACACACATATCTGCGAGAGCCCACGCGCGCGCGCGCCAGAACGTCTGGCCTGGTTTCACCTGCTGCCGCCGATGCAAACGAAGCAAGTGAAATGAGGTAGAGGAATTTTGATCATTTTTCCCAAGTTTTGGCGAGTGGGGCGTGGCTCTCCCGCGCTCGGCGCCCCGGTGCCAACACGCACATTCCGCGCAGCATGCGAGCCCCGACGCCAACAGCTGGCCCGACTCCTCCCGCCGACTTTTTCTTCGCAAATGTCACCTGTAATATTATTATGCTAACCGTAAATATCGTACTAATGTCAACTCTGTAACTATAGTTATCGCCATAGCCATGCTTAACTTATTACATTCTCATTAGTATCACTATCGCTACCAGTATCATCATCCTTGATATCATCAATACCACCACCACCATCATTGCTCCTCCTCCTCCCCCTACAGATCTCCGTTGCGGCTTCCTCTGCTTCTCCTATCTCTCGCGGACATCGGTTATCCCTCTCCTCCCTCCGCACAGAGCCCCTCCCTCGCGTCTTCGCCCTCCCTCCCTCCCTCCTGCTTGCATGCTTGCCGTAAAAGTCATTACCGCAGTGAACCCGGCTTTTATGCTGCCATGAATTCCTTATCCCTTGGCCTGCCTTCTGTAACGTCCCTAATTTATGCAGCATTCGTTATTTTTTCCCTTTTTCACATTTCCCGGAACCAAAGATGAAAAAACAACGTGATCCAGCCACTTTATTTTATTCAAATAGAAATTCAAGCAAGATCTTGGCCTCCCGCGCTGATCCGTCATCGCCATCATCCTCTTCCTTGTGGTTTCTCTCTTTTCATGACTTGCGAGTTATTTCCTTCATCTTCCCCTTCCCTCTCCTCCTTCTCTCCTAAAGGCACCCCCCCCACCAAGTGACGTCACGCGGAACCTTATAATACAGTTTCATGAGTCCCTGGTCGCCTCGTCCGGCCGCACGCACGCACTCTCTCTCTCTCTCTCTCGGCTTCGGCCTTGACTCCGTCCTTGGCACGGCCTCGACTCCTATCCTCTCTTCCATTTCTCCTCTTTCTGTATCAGTCTCCTTCCTACTACCCTGTTCTGTTCTCTCCTCTCCTTTTCTTTCGTTCCTCTCCTCTGTGTCTGACTCTTCCCCCCTGTCTCCCTTCTCCAGCCTTATCCTCCAACCTCCCACCCCCCTCGCCTGCACCCTTGCCCACCGGGACCGGGCTGTTGCCGCATGACGCGATGACGAACAGCACTTCGGTTGTTAGGGTCGGTCGGTTGCCAGCAGATTCGGCCATGAAGCGGGTCCTCTCTATGGCTCCGTTCTTCGTCGTTTTCTGCTTGTTTGCCTGCACGCGGATCTATTTCGGGCTGTTTCGCGACATCTGCATGCTTCTCTCCTTGTGCATGCTTATTTCTCGAGCTCTATTTCGGACCTGCCGTCGGTTAATCTCCGTTTGTCTTTCACCTTGACATTTCCATGCCGTTCCTTCGCCATTCCTGACACGATAGACCGCGCGAGCCTTCCTCTTCGGGAGACGACGTGCGCGCTCGCTGACGCCCGTCCTCCCTGCCTCATCTCCCTCAGCCTATCCTCCTTAGGCCCTCCCCTTTGGACCATCCCCCTTGCCTCATTTTCCTCAGCCTATCCTCCTTACAGTCAGGCCAGAGAGGATAAAAACGGAAAGGGGCATGGCGTGCGCCGCCCAACACGGCATGTCCTCGCGGGCGTCAATGGCGGAGGGAGAGGCGGGTTCTGCGCGGATACCTCAGCGGCTGACGAGAATCACATGGCACATTTGGCTCCCGCCGTCGACGCAGATTCCTTGGGCAGTGCGTGTAAATAACACAGACGACAGCAACGAAGATGACGACAACAACGATGATGATGGCGATGATGATTGATAATGATGATGATGATGATGATGATGATGATGATGATAATGACGACGACGACGACGACGACGACGATGATGACGACGACGACGACGACGACGACAGCAACAACAGTAAGAACATTACCAAAGATTCCGATCTCGGTCCACAGTCCACGCTAAGTGTCCCCTGACAGCTGACACTAACCTACCCTGTGCGCGACTGTGTACCCGCGCTACTACCCGGGTTGCCCGCCCAAGGTACCCGCATCCATTCAGCCTCGGGTAAGGGCAGCGCTCACTCACTCTCGCTGCCATCGCCGTCAGAAGGGAGGGGGGAGGGGGGCTCTGACCGGCGAGGGGGTCGCATATGAGGAAGCGCTGTGGAGGATGGGGGGATCTGGAGGAGCGCTGGAGGCGTGGAAAGGGGGCGAAGGCATTGGCACCGGGATAAGAGAAGGATAGGGGCGGACGCTCGAGGATGGGCGTGCGGGCAAGGCGCTGTAGCAGAAGCCCCCCTCCCCCCCTCCCCTCGAGCCGAAGCAACAAGGAGCCAGGAATAGACCTCGCCCCGCATCCTTCGTCAAAGCAGAACTTTCCAAGAAGGAAAAGGTTGCTAAGTTCGCTAGGCGCGCGACCTTGAGGAAGTTGGCCCCGCGCCGCTACCCGCCACCCGCCACCCGCCGCTACCCGCCACCCGCCGCCCGCCGCCCACGCGTCACACGGCCGCCCTCACGCCCGCCTCCCCAGCCTTCCCATCGGCCAACTCCCGGCCTACAGACCGGCGCTGCCTCCCGTTCCTCAGCGGGGCCTCTCTATTGTACGGACCCTGCGAGCCACCTGCTCTGCAAATCCTGAGAGGAGAACCGAAAGAAGGAAGAGGCGTTGATGAGAGAGAGAGAGATAATAAAACGAACTATCAACACCCATTAACGCGCAAGAGACACCCCGCAGATTCCTTAATGTGAAGCAACAATCGACCCCCCACCCCCACCCCCACCCCACCCCGACTAACAACACATGCAAAGTATTCCTCAAATATCCCATCAACTTGGCAGAGGAAGAGAGAGAGAGAGAGAGAGAGAGAGAGAGAGAGAGAGAGAGAGAGAGAGAGAGAGAGAGAGAGAGAGAGAGAGAGAGAGAGAGAGAGAGAGAGAGAGAGAGAGAGAGAGAGAGAGAGAGAGAGAGAGAGAGAGAGAGAGAGAGAGAGAGAGAGAGAGAGAGAGAGAGAGAGAGAGAGAGAGAGAGAGAGAGAGAGAGAGAGAGAGAGAGAGAGAGAGAGAGAGAGAGAGAGAGAGAGAGAGAGAGAGAGAGAGAGAGAGAGAGAGAGAGAGAGAGAGAGAGAGAGAGAGAGAAAGAGAGAGAGAAAGAGAGAGAGAGAGAGAGAGAGAGAGAGAGAGAGAGAGAGAGAGAGAGAGAGAGAGAGAGAGAGAGAGAGAGAGAGAGAGAGAGAGAGAGAAGAGAGAGAGAGAGAGAGAGAGAGAGAGAGAGAGAGAGAGAGAGAGAGAGAGAGAGAGAGAGAGAGAGAGAGAGAGAGAGAGAGAGAGAGAGAGAGAGAGAGAAGAGAGAGAAAGAGAGAGAAAGAGAGAGAGAAAGAGAGAGAGAGAGAGAGAGAGAGAGAGAGAGAGAGAGAGAGAGAGAGAGAGAGAGAGAGAGAGAGAGAGAGAGAGAGAGAGAGAGAGAGAGAGAGAGAGAGAAGAGAGAGAAAGAGAGAGAGAAAGAGAGAGAGAGAGAGAGAGAGAGAGAGAGAGAGAGAGAGAGAGAGAGAGAGAGAGAGAGAGAGAGAGAGAGAGAGAGAGAGAGAGAGCGAGAGAGAGAGCGAGAGAGAGAGAGAGAGAGAGAGAGAGAGAGAGAGAGAGAGAGAGAGAGAGAGAGAGAGAGAGAGAGAGAGAGAGAGAGAGAGAGAGAGAGAGAGAGAGAGAGAGAGCTAGAAAGAGAGAGATATAGATTGAGAAGAGAAACAGAAAGAGATGCGTATATAGATAGATAGAGATAGATAAGATACAAAAGAAAGATAGAGAAGATACAAAACCAGATTGAAAGAGAGAGAAAGAGAAATCCACAAACAGAAAGAAAGAGAGAGATACAAACCGAGAAGAGAAACAGAGAGATAGAGAGGAGAGCACCACACACACTCAAGAGGGGAGTACCTGCCCTCTGGCGTGCCTGCAATGACCTCCCGCCCCACACACACCCTCACCCCTCCTTCCCATCACCCCCCCACGCCCTCATCCCTCCTCTCCACCACCTCCCACCCCTCCTCTCCACCACCCCCACACCCTCACCCCTCCTCTCCACCCCCCCACACCCTCACCCCTCCTCTCCACCCCCCCACGCCCTCACCCCTCCTCCCCATCACCTCCCCCACACCCTCACCCCTCCTCTCCACCCCCTCCCAAGCATAAGCGAGGACCCGAGCGAGCGATAAAGCGGGTTATAAAGCCAGCGCCCAAGCCAGGGAACACGAGGCGAGGGATGCATTAAGCGCCGAGAAAGTCGTATCAGCTTCGGCGACCCAAGCCACACTGCCTGCTACCATCCCCCCTCCCCCCTTCACTCCCCCTCCCCACCCCCTTCATGCAAATGCCACTGCGACGAGAGCGAAGTGACTGAACGGGAGGAGAAGATAGTGGACGAGTTGGAGGACGAGCTGGAGTATGAGGTAGTGGACGAGCTGGAGGAGGAGCTAGCGAACGAGCTGGAGGATGAGGTAGTGGAGGAGCTAGTGAACAAGTTGGAGGACGAGATGGAGGATGAGGTAGTGGACGAGCTAGTGAACAAGTTGGAGGACGAGCTGTAGGACGAGGTAGTGGAGGAGCTAGTGAACGAGTTGGAGGACGAGCTGGAGGACGAGGTAGTGGAGGAGCTAGTGAACAAGCTGGAGGACGAGGTAGTGGACGAGCTAGTGAACGAGTTGGAGGACGAGCGGGCGATCCCTCCTCTCGCAGCCCCTCTTGGCCATGGCGAGGCACAGCTTGCTCGTGACCCGGGAAACTCGATCCAAAAATATTTCCATGGCTACCCTGTTCTCATCCTCACCCTTATTGCCATTATAATCACCACCATCATCGTGGCAGCTGTTGCATCATGGCCGCAGTCGTCGCAGTCACACACACACACACACACACACACACACACACACACACACACACACACACACACACACACACACACACACACACACACATCCTCATGCGCATCATTAGTGACAATTAAAGCAATCTGATGTCGCTAATATTTTTGCAATCATCATAAACATTGTTAACATTATCTTAATCGCCATCTCCCCCGCCAGCCCCCGCGAGTGCCAACTAGGAGCCTCGTGCCATTCATCTCCCTCTGCCCCTTCCCCCCTCCCCCTTCATCACCCTTTATCAGGCACTGTCGTCTGCTCTATAGAGGCCCGTCTCCCCTCCTCCCTTCCCTTTGTTCTCTTCATATTCCTTTTCCCTCATTTTCTTCCTTTCTTTCTGGTATTCTCTTTCTTTCTTTCTCCCTTTTTCTCGATTCTCCTCCCTTCCCGCTGTTCCTTCCATATTCCTTTACCCTTAGTTCCTTCATTTTTTCTCGGTCTTCTCTTTCTTTCTTTCTCCCCTTTCCTCGATTCTCCCTTCCCTTTGTTCTTCCCATATTCCTTTTCCCTCATTTTCTCCGTTTTTTTTTTTCTCGGTCTTCTCTTTCTTTCTTTCTCCCCTTTCCTCACACCTCCGTCGCCTCTCCTCGCTGCACCTCACGTGCCGACGCGGAAACGGGTGATTTGTGTCCCTTACATTGTCACCGCTATTCTCGCCCCGGCAAAAACTGTCCAAATTTTTTTAGCTCGACTATTATTACCTCCGAGACCACCTGCGGCTCCCTAAACTCGACCTTAATTACTGTCCAAATAAGAAAATTTATGATCGACCACCATTATCTCCATCACCACAACAATCACAACAACAACTACAGAAGAGAAGAGAAGAGAAGAGAGAAGAAAAGAAGAGATAGAGAGAGGGGCAACTCCGACCTCAACTTCCACTTCCATTGCTTCACTACAACAACAACAACAACAACAACCATCATCACTCAAATTAATATCATGGCTGGAACTCCCCAACTTCACCCTCACTTCAACTACTGCCCCTGCATCTGCTGCTGCTGTCATTACACCGCAACTTCCCGCTCCCTCCTGTCATGTCATATCCTGTCATATCGAGACCCAGCACTTGGCCGCCACGCAATAAACACTTAAATATTTACAGCCACGGGGCGCTCACCATCAAAACATTAATACCTCATATAAGAAATTAACCCACAGAGGAAAACATGCTGCAAAAATATATATAAAAAATAAATAAATATAAACAAAATCGAATAAAAGGAAGGACGAGACAATACCTAAAACCCCGTCGCGAGAGGGAGATACGAGCAGCAAAATAGAGACTGAACTTTCTTCCATTCCTGCTCCTGCCTCGCCACGCGAAGAAGAGCAAGGCAGCCTGCGATCCCGTGCTGCACGACCCCTCAACCAACCACCATACTTGCCTTTTTTTCTCTCTTCATTCTCCCTCTTTCCCCTCTGCTTCCCCTCTCTCTATTCCCCTTCTTCCCTCTCTCTCTCTCTCTCCCTTCCCTCACCCTAGCTGGGAACGAGGTAAACATTCCCGGCAGGCTACACCGCAAGCCATCGAGAGACGCCATTTTGGTTAAGCGACCCATGCGTCTACCCTCTCCATGTCTCCCCCGAGTGCGGCAACATATCGCCCCGGCGGGAAAAAAGGTCATCGTAAATTATTTTCAAAACGGACGCAAAATTTTCAAGAGCCTGGGGTGGATGCGCTCGGAATGGCCGGCTGATATCATCTTTATCTATCGGCGTTCTTATAGCCAGCCTCTTTCACAAGCACACACACACACAGACGCGCACGCACACACACACAGACACAGACACAGACAGACACAGACACAGACACAGACACAGACACACAGACACACACACACACACACACACACACACACACACCCGCGCGCGCACACACGTACACCCTCACTCACTCACTCTCATCCCCTCCCCCTCCCCCGTCGCCTTGATTCACAAGCAGGCACAGCCTCTCTGCCTTCCCCTCACACATACCTGTTGCTTGCTTGCATGCTTGCGCCTCTGCAATCCCACGCGCGAGAGGCGATTCCTGCCGAACGGTGTCGTGATTTTCAACCTTATGCTCTTTGCACTTAACTCCCTTAGCTCGCGCGATGGCTTTTTGTCTGTCTGTATCTGACTGCGTGTCATTTCGTCTTCCTTTTCTTTCTGTCTGCCTCTCATTTACCCTCCCTCCCTCCCTCCCTCCCTCCCTCTCTCTCTCTCTCTCTCTCTCTCTCTCTCTCTCTCTCTCTCTCTCTCTCTCTCTCTCTCTCTCTCTCTCTCTCTCTCTCTCTCTCTCTCTAACCTCATCCTCACCCCTCTTTACTCTCCCCCTTACCCTCATCCTCACCTATATCCACATCCATATCCTACACCTCCTCCACACCCTCCCCCTCCCCCTCCCCAAGCACACACACCCAAACTGCAACGAAACCGAGCCGCCCTCGCCCTCCCTCGCCCGCCCTCCCCCGCCCTCGCCCGCCCTCGCCCGCCCTCCCCCGCCCGCCCGAAGCCCCTTAATCAGAGTCGACAGGAAAGGCAATAAAACAAAGCCAAGAGACATTCCCTCCCTGCAATCACTCGCGACACGCCCCCTTCCCCCCTCCTCCTGTCCTACCCCCCTTGGTCCCCTTGCTCCCCCTCCCTGAGGCCCCTTCCCCTTCCCCCTACCTTTCCTGTTCCTACCCCACCACCCCCTACCCTTCCCCTTCCTCCCCACCCCCTTCTTTTCCCACCACTTGCCCAACACTACCCCTACCCTTTATTTCCCCATGTCCTACGACCCCTCCCTCCACCCCTACGACCCCTCCCCTCACCCCTACGACCCCTCCCCCCACCCCTAACCTACGGACCACCTTTCTACCCCTCCTACCCCCTCCCGCTCCCCCTCCTACCCCTCACGGTCCCCCTTCTACCCCCCGCCCCTACGACTCCTCTCTCGCCGTCCGCTCAAGATGAACGACCTTGGACGACCCTCAACCGCGCACAGGGCCCGAACGTGATAATTTACGACCTCGTCTGCGGCAACGGGGACGGCAATGGGCGATGAAATAAAAGGCTCCCCCAACACACACCTCTTAACGCGCGCACACCAATGGCATCATAAAACATTCAGACAACAGAGAAAAGGAAAAAAAAAAAGAAAAAAAAGAAATCCGAGCACGCACGCATAAAACACCCGCGCTTGCACTCACACGCAAAAAAAAAAAGAGAGAGAAGACTCCTACTCCTAAAATCGACATCATTACTGCCACTCACGGCGAATCCGGGCAACTGCAGCTGATCCCAGCCGTCGATCTGCACCGCGGGGTTTCCCAGGGAATCGGGGAAAGGGAGAGGGAGAGGAGAGGGGGAAAGGGAAAGGGAAAGGGAAAGGGAAAGGGAAAGGGAAAGGGAGAGAGGGAAAGGGGAAGGGAAAGGGAGAGGGAGCGAGGGAATGGGAAAGGGAAAGGGAGAGGGAGAGGGAGAGAGGGAAACGGAAAGGGAAAGGGAAAGGCAAAGGCAAAGGGAAAGAGAGAGAGAGAGAGAGGGGACGGAAAGGGGAAACAACCCAACCCCTACCCTCTACCCTTCCTCCTACCCCCTTCCCACCAAACCCTCTTCCCTCCCCCCTCCCCCACCCACCCCACTCCCCCCCCCCCTCAAGACTTCAGGGAAAAATGAATGCCTTGCCTCCAATTAGTCCCATTGGCTTCATTATCGCCCCGGGTTGACAAGGGCCCGTTCGCACCCCTCGCCCGGCGCCTGCCAGCTGATCGAGGGGGAATTCCCCCGTCGTGCTGGCCCCGTCGGACTTTTAGAGTTGGCGGATGGAGGGGGAAGAGGAGGAAGAGGTGGAAGGGGGGAAAGAGGTGGAAGAGGTGGATGGAGGGAGACGAGGAGGAAGAGGTGGATGGAGGGAGAAGAGGAGGATGAGGAGGTGGAAGGGGGGAAAGAGGGAGAAGAGGAGAAAGAAGGGGAAGAAGAGGACGAGGAGTGGGACAGAAAGGAAGAGGGAGAAAGTAGAAAGAGGGGGAGGGGGGGGGAGAGGAGGGAAAGAGGAGAATGAGGTGGAGGAGAAATGAAGAGGAGAAAGAGGGGAAAGGGGGGAAGAAGAGGACGAGGAGTGGGACAGAAAGGAAGAGGGAGAAAGGAGAAAGAGGTGGAAGAGGGGAAAGAAGGGGAAGAGGAGAAAGGGGAAGACGAGGAAGAGGTGGAGGAGGAAGAAGGGGAAAACGGGAAAGAGGAGGAGGAGAAGGAGATGGACGAGGAAGAGGGGGAACAGGAGGAGGTGAAGGAATATGAGGAGAAGGAAAAGGCGGAGGCGGAGGAGAATGACTAACAATAACAAGAGGAAGAAGAAAGAGGAGGGGAATAACAATAACACCAATAATCACAGGAAGGCACTAGAACACCAAAAACATCAAAGAAAATCAGATAAAAAAAAGCGAGAGAAAACACGCGAATAATAACAAAAAGAAAAAGAAAAAAAAAGATGAAAGAAAAAGACGAACAGAGAAAAAGAAGAAAAGGAGGAGGAGGAGGAGAAGAAGAGAGAAGAACGAGCGCCACCAATCAAACGACAAGGACGCGACACGGACGGCTCTGAGCACCTGCATTCCCCCCCCCCCCCTCGGCTACGCACGCGAGAGCACACGGAGCAGATTCCCTAAACACTTTGGCCCGAAGGCGCGACACCAGGAGACAGAAGGGGACCTTGAAAAAATAATAAAATGCCCAGGATTGTCACGGGCAAACTTCGTACCTGTCATTCTATCTGTGTCTGTCTGGCTGTCTCTCTCTTTCTCTCTCTCTCTCCAATTTTCCCTTCCTTCCTATCCCTCTCTCTCTCTTCCCCCTCCCCCTCCTTCCTATTCTTCTCTCTCTCTTCCCCCTCCCCCTCTCCCTATCCCTCCCTCTTCCTCTCTAACCCCCTCACCTAACCCTCCTCCTCCTCCTCCCTCTCCTTACCCCTTAACCCCCCCCCCCCTTCAGAGACACCCAGCATGCACACCTTTCTACATATTCATCAGAAGGGTCCCTCCTCTCCCACCCCCCACCCCCACTCTAACCCAATCCGAACCCCTGCCCCCTACCCCGTCCCCCGTACCCCCTACCCCCTGCCCATTCCCCCACTCTACCTCAATCCGCCCCCCCTGCCCCCTACCCCACCCCCCCTGCCAAGCAATTGCGTCTGCACTTGGGCGTGACAGGGACGAGGCCACGAGAGAGCGGCCAATGACCCTGTCGAGCAAGTAGGGGATGGAGGGATGGGGGAGGGGGGGAGGGGAGGAGGGGGGAAGGGAGTGCGCGGCGTCACGATTCATAAAGTTATTCGTGGTGCTCGGGGTGAGGTGTGCCACGGCGCGCCCCGCTGTGGCTGTTTGGCTCTTTGCTTGCAGGCGTCTCACCGCTGCAGGGCCCCTCTGCCCACCCCCTTCTCTCTCTCTCTCTCTCTCTCTCTCTTGCTCTCTTTTCTTTCTCTCACTTTCTATCCTTACCTCATACATTATCATTCTTTCTCTCTCCCTCTCACTCACTCACTCACTCACTCCTATCCCTAATTTGACTCCTCACCTACCGTCCACAAAGACCTGAAGTCGAACATCTCCATTCACTTACCTGAAAAAAGAGAGAAAAACATAATTAAAAACCGTGAAAACAAGAAGAGACAAGACAACAACGTAAAAGGAAAACAAACACTTACATCGGAGCACTAACTCCTCACCTGCCGACAATTCATTTAGAGCTCGAGTTAATTATAATAACCACCCCCACCCCACCCCCACCCCCACCCGAAAAAAGGGAGGGAGGGAGGGAGGGGCGTGGCGGATCACGTGACAAATTATTCTGCGAAGTTAATGAAAGCAACATGATTCTTCTTTTTTCTTTTTTTTTAGGGCAGCGAATCCTGTTGTTGCAAGAGAAAGAGGCCATTTAAAAGCGATCAAGAACTACCGCTTACAAATCGGTACCACATGTTTTGCCCCCACGCCCAAAACACCCTCGGATATCTCCCCCCCCCCCCCCCCACACACACACACGCCCAAAACACCCTCGGATACCCCCCCCCCCTCCACACACACACGCCCAAAACACCCTCGGCCCGGATACCCTACTCTCACGCCCCCCCCCCCTATCCACCCACCCCACCCGCAAGGCACCCTCGAAGCGAAAAAATATCACACATAAACCTATGCCAAATATCACGACACGACATGTAAACAAAAAAAAAAATAATAATAATAATAAAAATAAAAAAATAAAAAAATAGCAAACAGGGGGGGGGGGCCTCCTTCCGCTAAAGAATTCCCCTCAGACAATACCACCGTTCGTGGGTCTTCCATCACACGCGAGTCACTTCCCCCGCCCATTATTCAGGCTCTTAAACGCTGTAAATTTCGACAGTGAAGCGACATTTGTAAATTGTCCGCTCTGCCTCCTGGAGAGTGATACAGAGGAACGTGGTTTTGCTGTAGAGGAACCAGACAGTGGGAAACAGGTGGCTGTGGCCGCGGAGGTCGCTTTGTCTGTCTGTGTAGGGGAGGGAGGGAGGGAGGGAGGGAGGGAGGGAGGGAGGGAGAGGGAGGGGGAGGGGGAGGGAGGGAGGGAGAGAGAGAGAGAGAGAGAGAGAGAGAGAGAGAGAGAGAGAGAGTGAGAGTGAGAGTGAGAGTGAGAGTGAGAGTGAGAGTGAGAGTGAGAGTGAGAGTGTGTGTGTGTGTGTGTGTGTGTGTGTCTGGGCGTGTGCATGTGCGTGTGTGCGTGTCTGTGCGTGTGCATGTGCGTGTGTGTGCGTGCGTGCGTGCGTGTGTGTGTGTGTGCGCACGCGCGTGTGCGTGTGCATGTCTGCGTGTGCATGTCTGCGTGTGCATGTGTGTGTGTGCGTGCGTGCGTGCGTGCGTGCGTGCGTGTGTGTGCGCGCGCGCGTGTGCGTGTGCGTGTGCATGTGTGCGTGTGCGTGTATGTGTGCATGTGCGTGTGTGTGCAAGTAGTCCCGACCACAAGCCATTCGGGGTCACTTGCTCCACCTCCTCAGCATTCCACACACAGCTGCTCCGCTAGCTGGCGCACCGACCAGGTTCATCTCGCATGCGATCTGCGACGCATCAATACGCAGCGGAGCGCCCGCTGCCCGAGCCAGAAAGCGGAGTCACGGCCGGACGAAGCGTGCGAACGAAAGGGAAGACAGGGCAGGAGGAAGGGATAGAGGAAGAATGAAACAGGTGTGAGAGAATGAGAGTGAGAGTGAGAGATAGAACAGAGAAGGCATAAGAGAAAAAAAAAAGAGGAAAAGATAAAACACACGAACAGAGTAAAGAGCAAACCTGAGAGAGAAAAAAAGGACAAATAACCATATCTACCAAACAGTACATAAGAAAACCAACAAAAACAAACCTATCCCCCTCCTCCTCTTCCCCCACCTACTCCCCGTGCCCCTACCTGCTCCCCCTGTCCCTACCTGCTCCCCCTGTCCCCCCACCTCCTCCCCGTGCCCCTACCTGCTCCCCTGTCCCCCACATCCTTCGACGCCCCCCACCCCTTGCCCTAGCGCCTGTAAATCAATCCCGGAATGAGCCGCCATTCCCGGCCGCCTCCGCCGACGATATTCGAGTCCATTTCCTCCTTTCACGGCCTCGTGCCCTCCCTGCGCTTCTTCCCTTTCGTCTTCTTCTTCTTCTTCTTCTTCTTCTTCTTCTTCTTCTTCTTCTTCTTCCTCTCTCCTCCTTTCTTTCTTTCCTTCCTTCTTCCTCCTTCTTTCTTCCTTCCCCCCTGTTCTTTCTTCCTCCCTCCCTCTTCTTTCTTCCTCCCCTCTCCCTCCCTCCTTCCCTCCCTCCCTCCCTTCCCTCCTCCTTCCCTCTCTCCCTCCCTCCCTCCCTTCCCTCTTCTTTTTTTCTTTCTTTCTCCCTCCCCCCTTTCCATCTTCTTTCTTTATCCCTCCCTCCCTCCCTTCCCCCGTTCCCTCTTCTTTCTCCCTCCCTCCCTCCCCCCCCCTCTCCCCCCGTCGGCACGTGAGACGGACAGGAGGTGGTGATGCTTCGTATTTCTGTCCTTCGTGGCCCGGGGGTTTTCTTTTTTTTTCTTTCTCTTTTTTTTTTAGCGTGATCTCTCTTTGTGTCTCTCCAATTCTTTCATCTAAAATGTCTTCTTTTCTTTTTACATACTTACTTAATTTCTTTCTTTCTTTCTTTCTTTCTTTCTTTCTTTCTTTCTCTTCTCTCCCCCTCTCCCTCCCCACCCCGACCACAAGGCAAAAATAAATCAATAAATCAATAAATAAAGAAAGAAATAAAAATAATAAAAGGATAAAAACATTACAAACACCACCTCCCCCCCCGCTTCCTCTCCCTGCCCTTCAACCTCCTCAAACCCACAAGCCAACCAACCACAAAAACAAAAACATATCACCACAACCCCCCTCCCCCCCTCCACCGCCCCCCACCTTCACGCAAACAACCAACCGATCTTTCTCAAACAAGACAAACAAGCAAAGCAAGCGACCCCAGGGCCTCAACCAGCTGTTCCCGCGCGATCTAAATACAGCTTCAGCGACGCCGGTTTCAGGGGGGGAGGGGGGGAGGGGGGGGGGGCAATCTTGAAGTACGTGGGGCATCAATTTCGACCTTATCGTCAACAAAGCGACGTCACGCCCCCTCCCCCCCCTTAACCACCGGAAAAACAGGAGGCTCTATTGATGCTGATTTACTTCATTAATATTTATTTTTTCTCCTGATTTACTTCAATAATATCCTTTTTCCCTCATAGATTTTTTTCTATCCTGATTTACTCCATTAAAAAAAATTCTACTCCTGATTCACTCCCATCAATCTATTTTCTTCTCTTTCTCGATGCCAACTCCGTCCATTATCATTTAAACCATTAATGAAGCTAATTTCTCAAGCAATAACGATTTTCTTTTATTTTCTTTTATTAAAAATGATTTTCTCTCTTTTCTTTTTCCTTTCTTTGTCGTTGCAAATTTCCTGCCTCCCTCTTTGAAGTCCGCAAAAAAGGCGCAAAAACACCCGGTCGAAAAGCGCAGTCGAACAATAAACAGAAACGGGAGCTGACGCAAACGCCGCCCGCAAATCTCGCGAGCAAGCAGGTGCGCGGGCGCGGGCGGCCTGCGGGACACCCAACACTGATCCCTCAACAACAACACTGAAAGAAAGGAGTGGGAAGAAGGAGAAGAAATGTTGCTGATGGAATAAACTTGAAAATGATCTTCTCAAGTAAATAAAGCAATAATAGGGATGATATCAGAGGCATGCACAGCTGCGGAAATGTTTTCCCTGTCATAAACCACCCGCGCTATCTGTCATATGCCATCAGCATCCGCCATCGGCCGCAGCGGGCCTCGGGGCGCGGCCGCCCGCGGAAATCAAGCGGCTTATCGCTTTCTGCGGCATCGTGTTGGCGCTGGCCGATGGATGCCGCTTATGTGTGTGTGAATGTAAATATAAACACACACGTGTGTGTGTGTATGTATGTATGTATGTACGTGTGTTTGTACAATATACATACATATATATATATATATATATATATATATATATACATATATATTTATACATTCATATATTTACATATTTACATATTCACATATTTATATATCTATATATTTATATATAATTATATATATTTATATCATATATATATATATATATATATATATATATATATATATATATATATATATATATATATATATATACATACAAATACAAATTGCCACCTCCTCACCCTGCACGCCTCATTCCCTCCCCAAACTGCAGCTTCGTCACTTTGGATGAGACCCCCCACGCCCCACACCACCCCCCGCCCCCACCTCCCGCACACTTCCTCCGTGCCAAGCCGCCGCCGCCGCATGACTCCCTCCGCCCGTCCGCCTCCCTCACGCCCCAACACCAAGCAGCGATCCCCCGCCGCCCGCCCGACGCAACATGCTACTACCCCCCCCACCCCCACCCCCCCCCGAATCCTAGGCATCTCCCATCGAAAACTCTCGAAGCATACATCTACATACAGACATGAATGCATATTGTACATACATGCGTACATACATGCATACATACATACTACATATTCTCTCTCACTGAGAGAGAGAGCGAGAGCGAGAGCGAGAGCGAGAGCGAGAGCGAGAGCGAGAGCGAGAGCGAGAGAGCGAGAGAGAGAGAGAGCTCGAGAGAGAGAGAGAGCCCTCCGGGTGACAGCGCGCAGAGCAAGACAGACGGGCGCAACTAACGCAAACAAGAAATCCCCGACGAAATCCCGAGTTACTAAAAGAGAAAATCCAACGCCAACTCGACATGAAAACAGAATACAGCCGAATCGCAGCCGCTGGCGTGGAGTGAGGCCCGAATAATACAGAAATGATTTTAGAGATATTTCGTTCCCTTCCGAGGCGGCGCGGTTCGGACTCTCTCGCCAGGCACGTCCGAAGGCGCGTGTCCCGTTCCGTCGCTTCGAACGAGTCCCCTGGCCTTGGGGCAATACCCGATCCCTACCCACTGCCCTCCCTTCCCTCTCTCCCTCCATCTCCTTCTTTCCGTCTGTCCACTTCCTTCCTTCTTTCCCTCTCCCTTCCCTCCTTCCTTCTATCCCTCCCTCCCTCTCCCTTTCCCTCCCTTCTTCCTTCTCTCCGTCCTTTCCTTTCCTTTCTCCTTCCCCTTTCCCCCTTCTCCCTCTCCCCTGCCCATCTCCCTCTCTCCGTCCTTTCCTTTCTCCTTCCCCTTTCCCTCCCTTCTTCCTTCTCTCCTTCCCTTCCCTTCCCTTCCCTCCCTCTCCCCTCCCCTTTCCCTCCCCACCCCTCCCTCCCTCTCCCCTTCCCTCCCCCCCCTCCCAACAACGCCAGCGCATTTGTATCTTTTCCGTGAAGCTTCCCGGCGCGTCACACAGGCCAGAAATCGGACTCCAATTTCGATTCAATAAAAAAGGAAAAAAAAACAAAAAAAAAACGATACACTGAGCTGGACGACAGTTCAAGTGCGGGCGGGAGGAGGGGGAGGGGGAAGGGGAGTGAAGGGGGAGGGGGTAGGGGAGTGAAGGGGGATGGGGAAGGGGAGTGAAGGGGAGGGGGAAGGGGAGTGAAGGGGGAGGAAGGAAGGGAAGCGAAGGGGGAGGGGGAGGGAGTAAGTGAAGAGGGATTAGGAAAGAGTAAGTGAAGGAGGAGGGGGAAGGGGAATGAAGGTGGACGGGAAAAGGAGTAAAAGGAATTAAGAAGGAGTAAGTGAAGGGGGAGGGGGAAGGGGAATGAAGGGGGACGGGAAAAGGAGTGAAAAGGGATTAAGAAGGAGTAAGTGCAGGGGAGGGAGAAAGGGAGTGAAGGGGGAGGGGGCCAGCAGGGGCTGGGCACGCCGTCCCGCTGCCAACTGGCCGCCGCCCGCCGCCACCCTCGAGAGGGCGATGCATCACCTCCGGCCGAGGGGAGGGGGGAGCTGGAGGGGGAGGGAGAAGGGCCGGGGGAAGGGGAAGCTTAAACGAAGGTCGAGGACGATGATGATGAAACAAGAACAGGGAAAGAAAGTGAAGAATTTGTAAAAAAAAAGAAGAAAAAAAAATTGCAATTCAATGCGCATCTCCATTCTAAATGCAAAGTAATGAAGGATGAAGAGGAAGAGAGGACAAGAAAGACGGGGATAGGGAGGCTGAGGATAACCCGTATTGACCCCCTGCTGGAGTTGTTCCGCTTCGGCCACTGCGGCTGTCACGCCCTGGGCCGAGGTGGCCTCAGCGCTGCCTCGTGGCTGTCTGTCTATCTGTTTGTCTGTCTGTTTCTATGTGTCTGTGTGTCTGTCTGTGTCTGTGTGTCTGTCTGTTTGTCTGTCTGTTTTTCTGTGTCTGTCTGTCTGTTTGCCTGCGTGTCTGTCTCCGGTACTCCCTGACCCTCGGACCCGCGACCAGAATAACCCTCTCTCTCTGCGAATGACGTCATCCACTATCCACCATCCACTCAAGTCTTCCCGATGCCCTCGAAATGGGATCGCATCGTAGTAGGGTCGTTCTCCCTGCCACCGTCCCCTCCGAGAGATGCCCTGAGAACAACAGCTTTTTTTTTCTTTCTTTCGTTCTTTCTTTCATTAACAAACGTGAACAAACCAGAAACATCCACCCCTTGTGAGTGCGTAGGTGGAGAGTAAGAATAGCCCGCGGAAAGAAAGAAAGGCGTACCAAGCAAATAGCAAAAGGTATACCAAGCAAAAAAAAAAAAAAAAGGAAAAAAAAATGAAAGAAAGAAAGAAGACGAAGAAGAGAAGAGAAGAAGAAGAAGAAGAAGAAGAAGAAGAAAAAGAAGAAGAAGAAGAAGAAGAAGAAAAAAAGAAGAAGAAGAAGAAGAAAAAAAAAAAAAAACTCGACACGAGCCAACCCACCCGTACCCGCCCTCGAGCCTCCACGCCCTGCAGCGTCGCCTTCCATCGCCCGCGTCAAGTGGATTAAACGCGCGCCATCGTTCAAACTCCGCAAAGATCTCGACGCTGCCTGGGATCCGCCTCTCGGACCCCCTGCGCCTCGGTCACCTGGTCAGCGCCGAGGGGAACGGGGACGTGGAGGGGGACGCGTGCCCTTCGCCCTTTCCCTTTCCCTTCTTTCCTTCTCGCTGCTCCCCGAACGATCTCACTCGCTCCCATTTCCTGTGTCTCTCTTTCTCTCTCCTTCCTTCCTTTCTTCTCTGTTTCGGTCTCTTTATCCCCTCATCTTCCCTATCTTTCTTTCTCTCTCTCTTCCCCCCCCCCCTTTCCTCCCTGTTTCCGTCTCACTATCCTCTCTGCCACGCTCTTTCTCTCCTCTATCTCTCCCTCCCGTCCTCTCTTCCACCCTCCCTCCTTTCCTCCCATCACCGCTCCCTCTCCCACCCTCCTTCCTTCCCTCTCTCACACCCCTCCCTCTCTATTTACCCCCACCCCCCAAACAACAACAACAATAACACAAACTAAAAAAAAAACACCAGACAGCCCGAGCAAACAAACAAAACAAACAGGCCGCACATTAGCCCCGCGCGAACAAGCAGAGAGAGACCCGCCTTGACGTCCCGCGCGGGGCCCTCCTCGCGAACGGAGGAAAGAATCCGCAGCTAACGACGACTCCCGTAATGAGGCCCTTGCTGATCTGCGGACCGGGGGGCGGGGGAAGGGGACAGGAGGCGGGGGACAGAGGAAAGGGGAAGGGGAAGGAGAAGGGGATGGGGACAAAGAACGGGGGAAGGGGAGAGGGAAGGGGAAGGGGAAGTGGAAGGGGAAGGGGGAAGTGGAAGGGGAAGGGGAAGTGGAAGGGGAAAGGGAAGGGGAAAGAGGAGGGTAAGGGGACGGTGGGAGAGGGAGGGGGCTGGGGGGAGGGTGCTCCGACGGCGTCAATGAAAGGGGAAAGAGAACGAGATGGAAGGGGAGGAGAACGGAGGGGGACAAAAAAGGGGAAGGAAGGAAATTGGAGAGACGGAAATGATTGAAGGAAGGACACGAGGGGGACGAAGGATCAATTTGGTAGTCGGCGATCATCGCTGGGGGAGGGAGGGAGGGAGGGGGAGGTGGTGGGGACAGGGATAGGATGGCACGTAAGACAGTGAAGAGGAGGAGGAGGAGAAGGAGGGAGGGAAGGAGGAAGAAAGAAAGAAAGAAAGAAAGAAAGAAAGAAAGAAAGAAAGAAAGAAAGAGAGAATGCGACTAATCCCTTAATCTTCTACAATTAAAACATTCCGAAGGGGACTTAACACGTTTCACAACACTGAATTCGCAGCGACACAACTGCATCAGCGCGATATTATGAAAATCCGCAGTCACAGTTGGCCCAAGTTGCTACGTGCAAAACTTGCATTTCCGCAAAAAGAAAAAGCAGGAAAGAAAGAAAGAAAAAAAAACAAGATGTATCAACTGAAGAATGTATTTACTGCATGTGAGCGCACCCCCCACCCACTCACACCCACATACCCAGCCACACGCCCATCCACCGACCCACACACACACACACACATACCCACCCACCCACCCACACCCACACCCACATACTCACCCCCCACCCACACATACACACACACACACACCAATCCCCCCCACACACACCCACACAATTTATATATATTTGAAAAACATATCCGGAACATCAGAACAAGAACGATTGTTCACCACGTGTCGCTTCCCACTCGCGAACATTTGTCACGCCGATCAGAAAATGAAAAAAAAACGAAGATAAATTACTTTTCCTAATGAGCAGCACCTCGTGGGACTCTCGCGACGAAGGTCACTCGCTCGTCTCTCGTTCCTGGTTTGCTCTCCTTTGCATTCTTCTTTATATATTTCGCTCTCTCTCTCTCTCTCTCTTTCTCTTTCTCTTTCTCTTTCTCTTTCTCTTTCTCTTTCTCTTTCTCTTTCTCTTTCTCTTTCTCTCTCTCTCTCTCTCTCTCTCTGTCTGTCTGTCTGTCTGTCTGTCTGTCTGTCTGTCTGTCTGTCTGTCTGTCTGTCTGTCTGTCTGTCTGTCTGTCTGTCTGTCTGTCTGTCTTCCTTCTTCTTCGTTAAGGCAAGTGAAAGCAGAACGCAAAAGGCAGGGGCCGACGACGCCTCTGCTGCCGGCCTATTGCAGCAATTACTTGATATTGCTCAAGGTCTAACCTTGATATTGCTAGCGTCAGCCTACCATTATCGCGGGTTGACTCTCTCTCTCTCTCTCTCTCTCTCTCTCTCTCTCTCTCTCTCTCTCTCTCTCTCTCTCTCTCTCTCTCTCTCTCTCTCTCTCTCTCTCTCTCTCTCTCTCTCTCTCCTCATACCTCTTTCTCAGATTTATCTGTTTGTCGAGATTTCGTATCTCAGTCTTTCATCTCTCTCCCTGTCTTCCCTCCTTCCTTCCTTCCCTCCTTTCATACCTATCGACCAATCTATCTTCCTTCCTTCCTTTCCTCCCCCTTTCTTCCCTCCTTTCCTCCCTCCCTCTCCCTCTCCCTCCCTCCCTCTCCCCCTCCCTTCCTCTCCCTCCCTCTCCCTCCCTCTCTTTCTTCCTCTCCCTCTCCCCCTCTCTCTCCCTCTCTCTCTCCCCCCTCTCCCTCTTTCCCTCTCTCTCTCTCACGACCATCAGACAACGCCATCTCCATTCGCGCCCCCGATACCAACAAGGCCCGAGGCTGAACTTCATTAAGAAACTCTCGTGCGATGACTCCAGTTTGGCGTCCCGTGTCTCGAAGACCCTGGGGATCGACGTCTGTGAGGAGGCGGGGGGGGGGGGGATCGGGTGACGGGAAGGGCGAAAGGGCGATGAGGAAAGGGAGGGAGGAGGAGAGATGGAAGAGGGGAGGGAGGAGGAGATATGGGAGAGGGGGAGGGAGGAGGAGGGATGGGAGAGGGGAGGGAGGAGGGAGAGATGGGAGAGGGGAGGGAGGAGGAGAGATGGGAGAGGGAGAAGGAGGAGGAGAGATGGGAGAGGGCGAGGGAGGGAGGGGAGATGGGAGAGGGCGAGGGAGGGGGAGATGGGAGAGGGCGAGGGAGGGAGGAGAGATGGGAGAGGGCGAGGGAGGAAGGAGAGATGGGAGAGGGGGAGGGAGGGGAGGAGAGATGGGAGAGGGCGAGGAGGAAGGAGAGATGGGAGAGGGCGAGGGAGGGAGGGGAGATGGGAGAGGGCGAGGGAGGGAGGAGAGATGGGAGAGGGCGAGGGAGGAAGGAGAGATGGGAGAGGGGAGGGAGGAGAGATGGGAGAGGGCGAGGGAGGGAGGGGGAGATGGGGAGAGGGCGAGGGAGGGAGGAGAGATGGGAGAGGGGGAGGGAGAGAGGGAGAGAGAGAGAGAGAGAGATAGGGAAAGATAATTACACAGACAGATGAATAGATTGTGCGAAAGAGAGATAAAGAGATGGAAAGCGAAAGGGAGAAAGCGAGAGGGAGAAAAAGAAGAGAAAAAAACAAACAAACGCACAAACAAGCCAAGAAAGAAAAATACATATTTAGGAGGGCGAGCACATGCAACAGCGGCAACGGCAACTATTGGCACCTCAGCCGTCAGTCAGCAAAGCCCCCTCCCCCCTCCCTCTTCCCCCCTCCTTCCCACGCCCCTCCCCCTCTCCCCCCCCAAAAAAAAAGCCGTTGCAGAAGTTCGAGATTTCCACGAAAGCTCCACGAAGGCAGAGGCGAGAGAGGCTGTTGCACGAGAAGGGTTTGCAACGAAGTGCTGACCTGCAACTTGCAAGGCTCTCCCGACGCTAACTTTATTCGGTTCCCAGATATTTCCAGATCCGCCACTAGGTCATGGGGGGAGGAGGGAGTGACGGAGGAGGGAGAGATAATAAGGGAAGGAAGAAGAGGGAGTGAGGGAGGAGGAGGAAGAGAAAGAGGAAGAGGGAGTGAGGGAGGAGGAGGAAGAGGGAGGGAAGTGGGAGTAAAAGCGAAAAAAAAGGAAGGAAGAGAGGGGGAGAGCGAGAGAGACAGACAGACAGAGAGAGAATGTGTATGTGTGTGAAAGAAAGAAAGAAAGAAAGAAAGAAAATAAAACGAGGACAGAAAATGGGTGGCTGATGACAACGAAACGGGGAGGTTACTTTTCTCCTTGGCCCTTTGGGAACGGAAGTGCCAGCCCGGAGTGCCAAGTCATTTGTCGTTCTTTCCACCTGATTTGCGCGCTTGTGGCTGAGTGTGACTAAGAGAGAGAGAGAGAGAGAGAGAGAAGAGAGAGAGAGAGAGAGAGAGAGAGAGAGAGAGAGAGAGAGAGAGAGAGAGAGAGAGAGAGAGAGAGAGAGAGCGAGAGCGAGAGAGAGAGAGAGAGAGAGAGAGAGAGAGAGAGAGAGAGAGAGAGAGAGAGAGAGAGAGTGTGTGTGCGTGCGGGGGTGCGTGCCTGCGTCCGCGCGTGTGTGTCGAGCGCTCGTGAATGCTTGTATGTGCGCGTGGCTGTGCGTAGGTTCCTCCCTCTTCAACGTCCTTTTGCGTGCGAAACCAGTGCCTCCCTCCCCCGTGCCTGCGTGCAACGGACTACCGCGGCAGCGACGAAGGGACCCAAGGCAACGCAATTTCCTCCGAAGCGACACCTAATCACCCGCACGCAAAAGGGACCCTAGAAGACGCCCCTTGCCAGTGCCCGCCGTCAAGCCAGCTGTCATGGGGAGGGGGGAGGGGAGGGAGGGGGGGGGACGCAAGCAAACGCACCCTACACGCTTGCAAACGGAATCCTCCGCCGAACAACAGACGCTGGAATAACGAGGGGGCGTCGATCCCTCCCCTCGCCACCCACTGTTGCCAGAAAAAAATAAATTAAACATGAATAAAATAAATATATAAAAAAAAAATAATAATAATAAATAAATAAAAGTGTCCCGCGGTCTTCCCCTGACGCGATGACTTTCAAAGACGATTCTCTTAAGCTTCCTCTTCTGACTTTTTTTGTTCGTGTTTGTGTTCGTTTTATCAGTTTTATCTTATACCTCCCTCAATCATCCACCTAAACCGACAGATGACCTTTAATAACTTACAACAATACAAGGACGACTGATCAATAGAGAAACAGGTAATGCCAGGATAATGGCAAACGTTTTTTTCATTCACAAAAAATAATCGAGTACTTTACACTTAAAAAAACAACGAAAAGAACAACGAAAAATATTCGATTGGGAAAAAAACATTGGGGGAAAAATGCAGAAAACGTCAATAAATAACGAAATAATTATAACAACAACAATGACAACAATAATAATAACAACAAAACAACAATAAAAATAACAATAACAACAACAGCGCCAACAACAGCAACAACAACAAAACAAAACAAAGAAAAACAATAAAAATAAAAATAATTATGATACTACTAATAAAAACCAAACTCCATATGCAAAACAGCGCCCGTGAGCACGCCATAAGGACGGAGCTGATTATGAATAAATAATGAGACGCGGAAATAGACGCCATGACAACGCCACCTTATGACTCTCATTCAGGAGGTGTCATTTCCCTCGTCATATCGGTCACGGAATTACCACTGGTGATGCGCCGTCGCCACCATTCGTAAAAACAGAAGAAAAACAAAGAAATAAAAAAATAAAAGCAAAATAAAATGTAAGTAGAAAGAAAAGAAAGAAAGAAAGAAAGAAAGAGAAAGAAAGAAAGAAAGATAGAAAGAAAGAAAGAAAGAAAGAAAGAGAGAAAGAGAAAGAAAGAGAGAAAGAGAAAGAAAGAGAGAAAGAGAGAAATAAAAAGAAATAAAAAGAAATAAAGAAAGAAAGAGAAAGAGAAAACGGTTTCCTATTTTGTTCCTATGTCCTCCCCCTCCCCCTCCCCCTCCCCCCAAAGTACTCACCGATAACACAAAGAACAAAAGGCAAAAATATCTGAAGAAGAAAAAAAAGAACCGAAAAGGCACACGCAGAGGCATTAAAGCGAACAGAAAGGGGAGGTGTCCGAGGGTCAAGCCAAGGGGGAGGGGAGAGGGAGGGGAGAGGGAGAGGGAGAGGGAGACGGAGAGGGAGAGGGAGAGGGAGGGAGTGAAATGGATCTAAGGGGGAGGGAGGGAGGGAGGGAGGGAGGGGGAGGGAGGGAGGGAGGAGGGAGAGGGAGAGGGAGAGGGAGTGAAATGGATCTAAGGGGGAGGGAGGGAGGGAGGAGGGAGGGAGAGGGAGAGAGGGAGAGGGAGAGGGAGAGGGAGGGAAGGGGAAGGGAGAGGGAGAGGGAGGGGAGGGGAGGGGGTCAAATGGATCTAAGGGGGAGGGAGGAGAGGAGGGATGGGATGGGATGGAGAGAATGGATCTAAATGAGGCCATTAAGTCCTGGGTGATGACGGTGCTTGACGAATATAGGAGGGAGCAATTACCACGCTGGCAACGCGCCCCGCCCTCCGAATAATTACCTCTCCACCCCTTCACGTACTCCCTCTCCCTCTCCCTCTCTCCATCCCCATCCCCCTCTCCCTCTCCCTCACCCTTCTCCATCTCCTACCCCTCCATCCCCCTTCTTCCCTCCTCTCTCTCCCCCCTCTTCCTCCATCCCCACTCCCTCTCCCTCTCCTACCCCCATCCCCCTACTCCCTTCTCCCTCCTCTCCCCTCCCCCTCCCCCTACTCCCTTCCACCCGCACAGCATACTTCCCTGCCCCCCCCCCCCACCCCACCCCGAGCAGTCACCAAATACACCTGCCCTGCCTCCTCTTCCGCCATTTCAGCTCCTTTACTCGTTCTTCTTCGTCCTCTCCCTTATCTCCTCCTCCTCTTTATCAACATGGATTCCCATTGCCAAGACCGCCGCCGCCTCCTCACACTCTCACCGTCCTCTCCACCCCTTCCTTCGTCTCCACCAACGCTTCCTCCTCCACCAAACTCCCCAACCTCCATCTCCACCCCCTCGCCCCCTTCCACAGCCGCCTCCACCCTCCAACACCCCTCTCCCTCTTATCAAAATCATCCTTATTCCTATCTCCTCTCTTCCTCTCGCTCCTCCTTCCTCCTTCCCCCCCCCATCTTGTTTCCGCTCTTCGCAGGGGGGACTAAACTGAACATTCGAGTCCCTCCAATTACCATTAAGTGAAATAATCGCAAAGGGAACGTGGACTCCATCAAGGCGAGTGGACAGACCTCCCCCCCCCCATACTCCTGCCCCCTCCCCGCCCCATGGTAGCGACGCCCATGGTGCTCCCTGCCGCCGTCTGCCCGCCCGACGCACGCTGTCACGCCCATAATGGCATCATTTGCATGAGTCATCGCGGGGGCTGCCTCCAGAAGGGGCTGTATGGGCGGAGACAAAACTGATAGCACTCGGAAGAGCCTGCTCTATCACGGCGACGGACAGGCGGCCATGCAGGCAAGCAAAAGAGAGAGAGAGAGAGAGAGAGAGAGAAGAGAAGAGAAGAGAAGAGAAGAGAAGAGAAGAGAAGAGAAGAGAAGAGAAGAGAAGAGAAGAGAGGAGAAAGGAGAGAAGAGAAGAGAAGAGAAGAGAAAAGAGAAGAGAAGAGAAGAGTAGAGAGGAGAGGAGAGGAGAGGAGAGGAGAGGGAGAGGAGAGGAGAGGAGAGAAGAGAAGAAGAAGAGAGAAGAGAGAAGAGAAGAGAAAGAAGAAGAGAAGAGAAAGAGAAGAGAGGAGAGGAGGAGAGGAGGGGAGAGGAGAGAGGAGAGAGGAGAGAGAGAAGAGAAGAGAAGAAGAAGAAGAAGAGAAGAGAAGAGAAGAGAAGAGAAGAGAAGAGAAGAGAAGAGGAGGAGAGGAGAGGGAGAGGAGAGGAGAGAGAGAGAAGAGAAGAGAGAAGAAGAAGAAGAAGAAGAAGAGAAGAGAAGAGAAGAGAAGAGAGAGAGGAGAGGAGAGAAGAGAAGAGAAGAGAAGAGAAGAGAAGAGAAGAGAAGAGAAGAGAAGAGAAGAGGAGAGGAGAGAGAGAGGAGAGGAGAGGAGAGAGAAGAGAAGAGAAGAGAAGAGAAGAGAAGAGAAGAGAAGAGAGAAGAAAAGAGAGAAGATAGAAGAGAGAAGAGAGAAAGAAGAGAGAGAGAAGAAAGAGATGAGACAAGGAGACTGGCACAAAGAAAGAAAACACAGGATTCTCCGAAGTAAGAGAGGGTGCTGATAAGGCGATCTACCTATCAACACGTATACAAAAATAATAATTACACATAATCACATATCAGACGCATGCTATCGAGCTGGAATAATAAACACGAAACGAAAGTGCGAAGGAAAAATAACACAGTAAGAAAATAATCGAAAAGAGAAAGAAAGAGAGAAGTGAGAAGAAATAGAGAGAGAAGTGAGAAGAAAGAGAGAGGAAGAGAGGAAAGACGAGAAAGAAGAGACAAGAGAGAAGAATGAAAGAAAGAGAAAGAGAGGCAGAGAGAAAAGAGGATAAAAGAAGACACAAGAGATAAAGAAAGCAAGAACAAAAGAAAGAGCGCAAAGGGAAGAAAGAAAAGACAAAATAAAAAAGAAAAGAAAGAAAGAGTAAAAAAAAAAGAGAGAAGAAACGAGAGACAAGTGAGAAGAAAGAAGCGAGATCGTCTTGGCCTCTCGACGCCCCTTCCCCGCCGCGTTGAGGTAGCACTCGGATGTGTTGCGCGGATAACGTTAACCTGTTGCGAAACTCGAAGCCTTGTTTTCCTCCAACATTCTTGTGTGTGTGTGTGTGTGCGAGGGCGGTGGGGGTGGGGGTCGGGGTGGGGGCGGCTATGTGGGGGGATGGGGGTAATCTGGTGCACGTATCTTTGTCTCTTTTCTTTTCTTTTCTACTCTCTCTCTCTCTCTCTCTCTCTCTCTCTCTCTCTCTCTCTCTCTCTCTCTCTCTCTCTCTTTAGAACTGCGAGAATAAGTTCCCTTCATGTCCCAAGGTTTTGTTAGATCTTCCACGTTTCTTTTTTTCTCTACGTTCAAAGACCTTGGTTCCTAAGAGCCCCAGTTGTTGATGTCCCAAGATCGTGGCCTTCTGCGGGCGACTCCCTCCCTCCGTCGTCGGATTCGTCTTACCGTCCTGGGAATTCGATGGCCGCCCGCGCGTCTTGGCCCCCGACTCGCATTCTCTTCGCTGCGACGGTGCTGTGACTCTGAGCAAATCGCGAGAAGCCTTGTAGCCAAGCTCCCATTGTCGTGTCGCGAATTTCGGTGACGCAGGGTTATCAACTCCGCTCCTGATGGCTTGGCGCAAAAGCAAGCTGCGCACCCCGGGGTCGTCCTTGCGGGGAATTTCGCCTCTACAGCTGGGTCCGGACTGCTTCCTGCTACCGAGTGACCTGGGGCGGGGATCACAGCTCCGCCCTCGTCTGCAACTCTTTGAACTCTTTGTTCCGCGTCCTCCGCCGCTCTGCAACTCGACCGGCTTGTGCCAGGCAGGTCGCGCGGGTCGGGATCGGCGAGGACGGCGCCCTCGCCTTCCGCCTCATTGATTTATGGACACCCGATCGCGGCCTTACTCCTCGCTTCTGAGTCCCACTTCTCGGTTGACAAACGACGCTTCCTGCTCAGCTAATGCCTCGCCGCGAAGTGATGGTGCCACCGCGACCCCGCTGGCTCCCGGCCCCGTCACCCGAGGCCGGCGCAGCGGGCGCGAAGCACAGCGCCGGACGGATAACGCGAGAGGCGGACGTCACACTGCCGTCGACACGTGCGTCGAGGGATCTCGTGGCGGTCAGCCTACGGCACGCCGCACGCCCTGCCAAGCAGCGTCAGCAAGGGCGGAGAGGCGCATGAAGAAGGCTCCCGACGCCAGGCCCTGACGCGCACCGCGCAGCCGCATTCATCTTGCTCAATCACATGCAGTAAAAAAATGGACTCGGGAGCTGTGTGCATTCGAAATCACCGGCGAAAAGAAGAGAGAAACAGTCTCGGAGGAAGAAAATGATAAACACATGTGACAGCCTTTTGACATTAATCTTCCATGGGCGTCCCTTGCACCGCCATGAGCCAGACCTCCCGGCAGATCAGACAAATATAATGTATTCACAGCAACACTTCGGTCGCCTACGCGCTACATATCGCAAATTAAAGTCGAGATACTCTATCCAATAATATAAATCCGGGGAATGGAGGGGATGTGATAAACAAAAACTGTCAATATGTCCGATACACATATGCCTATATCTAGGTCTATCTACCTACTACTCTATCTTGTAACATCTATTTATATATAAACACAATCGTTAACAACTGCAGCAATATGAAAGGGAAGAGGAGAGAAGAGAGAAGAGAGAGAGAGAGAGAGAGAGAAAGAGAGAGAGAAAGAAAGAAAGAAAGAAAGAGAGAAAGAGAGAGGAGGGAAAGAAGAGAGGGGAGACTGGGAGGGAGGCGGGGGGAAGGGATGGGACGGGACAGGCGAGCCGGCGACAGTGCCAGCAAAAAACCGGGGGGAACTCGGCATCACCCCCAGCTACCTGTAAACACCTGCCACGCCGCTGGCAAGATTAATAAACACGTGTTTGTCATGAATCCCGGCAACAAGTTTTTTTTCCTTCCTGAACGCGTTTACAAGAGATTACGAACGGTCGATGGGTGCGAACAATGGGAGGAAGAGAAAGGGTGAAGTGACAAAAAATGGAGATCGGGATGGGGGAGGGGGAGGGGGAGGGGGAGGGAGAGGGAGGGAGAGGGAGGGAGGGAGGGAGGGAGGGAGGGAGACGGGAGAGGGAGGGAGAGGGAGAGGAGAGGGAGAGGGGAGAGGGAGAGGGAGAGAGGGAGAGAGAGAGAGAGAGAGAGAGAGAGAGAGAGAGAGAGAGAGAGAGAGAGAGAGAGAGAGAGAGAGAGAGAGAGAGAGAGAGAGAGAGAGAGAGAGAGAGAGAGAGAGAGAGAGAGAGAGAGAGAGAGAGAGAAGAGAGAGAGAGAGAGAGAGAGAAGAGAGAGAGAGAGAGAGAGAGAGAGAGAGAGAGAGAGAGAGAGAGAGAGAGAGAGAGAGAGAGAGAGAGAGAGAGAGAGAGAGAGAGAGAGAGAGAGAGAGAGAGAGAGAAGAGAGAGAGAGAAAGAGAGAGAGAGAGAGAGAGAGAGAGAGAGAGAGAGAGAGAGAGAGAGAGAGAGAGAGAGAGAGAGAGAGAGAGAGAGAGAGAGAGAGAGAGAGAGAGAGAGAGAGAGAGAGAAAGAGAGAGAGAGAAAGAGAGAGAGAGAGAGAGAGAGAGAGAGAGAGAGAGAGAGAGAGAGAGAGAGAGAGAGAGAGAGAGAGAGAGAGAGAGAGAGAGAGAGAGAGAGAAAACAAGTGACAACACCAAACGCATGAGTGTGTGTCAGGAGGGAGACCAGATGCGACGTATACATGACAAGTCTCATCCTCCCTTCCTCATCGCTCCTCTCTTTATCGCATTTCTCTCTCTCTCTCTTCTCTTCTCTCTCTCTCTCTCTCTCTCTCTCTCTCTCTTCTCTCTCTCTCTCTCTTCTCCTCTCCTCCTTTCATCGTTCTCCTCTCTCTCTTCCTCGGGATCTTCTTCCTCTCATCCCTTCCCTCCATCCTTTCCCTCTCCATCCCCTTCCCTCTCCATCCCCTTCCCTATCCTTCTCCCTCTCCCCTTCCCGTTCCTTCTCCTTCTCCCTCTCCCCTTTCCCTTCTCCGTATCCCTCTCCCCTTCCCCGGCTTCCCCTTCCCTCTCCCCTTCCCCTTCCCCTTCCCCTTCCCCTTCCCCTCCTCCCTCCCCCCAGCGACGGCCAACGCCCGCCTGGTTCCCATCCACAAACCGGACCAAAACGAGGCAAGAGGGAAGCCGCAAGCCACTCACTGCTGGAGTCGAGGCCGTGGTCGGAGGAGGGAAGGAGGGCAAGGAGGAGGAGGAGGAGCAGGAGGGCGAGGAGGAGGAGGAGGAGGAGGAGGAGGAGGGAAGGAGGGCGAGGAGGAGGAGGAGGAGGAGGAGGAGGAGGAGGAGGAGGAGGAGGAGGAGGGAAGGAGGCCGGGGTGGGGGCGGGGTGGGGGTGGGGAGGAGTGAGGGAGTAGGATTATGAGGGGGAAAAAGGGAAGAGGAATGTGAGGGAGAATAAGGAAGAGGAATATGAGGAAGATTAGCGGAGAGGACTATGAGGGAGAAGAAGGAAGAGGAACAAGAAACGGAGAACGACGTCTACGATGAGTAAGGGATAAGAAAAGAAGGCAATCGCAGGGAAGGAAGACGAATATAAAGAAGGGGAAAAGGAGGAAGAAAAGGAAGAGAAGAAGGAGAAAGAGGACGGGAAAGTGTAGGATGATAAGGGGAAGGAAGAGAAGGAGGAGGAGAGGAAGAAAAAAGAGAAAGAGAAAGGAGGAGGAAGAGAAATAGGAGGAGGAGAAAGAAGAAAAAAGATGAGTTGGAGAAGAGAAAGATAGAGGAGAAGGAGGAAGAGAAATAGGAGGAGGAGGAGGAAGAGAAAGAGAAATGAGGAGGAAGAGAAATAGGAGGAGGAGGAGGAGGAGGAGGAGGAGAAGAAGAAAGTGGAGGAGGAGACGACGAACGGCGCCCAGGAGACCCGGGGCGCCATTCCGCTGCCTCCCGGCCCGCCTCGTCAAACCGCCCCAGATCCCCTCGCGTGCTCTGCTTTCCCCTTCTCTGCCTATGCTGCTGCGTCTTGCTGTGCCTTCCCTTCCCTGTCTGCGTCTTGTGGTGCCTTCCCCTTCCCTGTCTGCTTCGTTGTGCCTTCCCCTTCTATGTCTGCTTCGTTGCGCCTTCCCTCTCCTTGTCGTGCTTTGCTGTGCCCTCCCTTTCTCTGCCTATTTTGCTGTGCCTTCCTCTTTCTCCGCCTATATTGCTGTGCCTAACTCTTTCTTTGCCGTCTTTGCTGTGCCTTCCCTTTCTCCCTCTTCTTTGTCGTGCTTTGCCGTGCCTTCCCCTTCCTCTGCCGTATTTCGCTGTCTTGCTGTGCCTTTCCCTTCTTCGTCTACTTTGCCGTGCGCTGCTGTGTTATAACCGTCCCTCGCTGCGCCTTCTCGTGCGCCGATAACAAGGCCCCTGTGCATCACGTAAGCATTTTCTTTTTTTTTCTTTTTTTAATGGGAAAAGGGAGGCAGGTGGAACAAGGATGGAAAGGGAAAATAAATCTTGGGAGGGAGGGTGGATGAAAGAGAGGGAGGGGAGGAAAGAGGGGAGGGAAGGAGGGAGGAGAAAGAAAGGGCGAGGGGTGGGAACTGATGGACAGAGAAGGAAGGGATATAGGAGGGATATAAGGGGAGAAAAATAAAGATATAAAGATAGAGGGAGGGAGGGAGGGAGAGGGAGAGGGAGAGAGAGAAAGAGCAAGAGAGCAAGAGCGAGAGAAAGAGAGCAAGAGCGAGAGAAAGAGAGCAAGAGCGAGAGAAAGAGAGCAAGAGCGAGAGAAAGAGAGCAAGAGCGAGAGAAAGAGAGCAAGAGCGAGAGAAAGAGAGCAAGAGCGAGAGAAAGAGAGCAAGAGCGAGAGAAAGAGCAAGAGCGAGAGAGAGAGCAAGAGCAAGAGAAAGAGCAAGAGCAAGAGCAAGAGCGAGAGAGAGAGAGAGAGAATGACAGCCACAGAACATGCAATCCCTCACGTACTTTTTCCCCTATGGAGCTCCCCCTCTGCTGGCTGGCACGCGAAGGTCACATGCACAGTGTGAGAATAACTAGCCAGTCATATGTGCAAAAAAATAATAATAATAAAATAAAAGAGAACGAAAGAAAGAAAAAATAATAGTAAAATAATTCATATATACACACGCACATACACACACACACACATACACAAACATATATATATACACACAGTCAGATTGGATAAGCAGAAATGGAAACCAAGAACACAGAAGAAAAGAAAACAATAAAAACAGAAGAGAGAAAAGAAAGAACAAACACTAAAAAAAAAAAAAAAAAAAAAAAAATAGCAAGAAAGAAGAAAAAGCAAGCGCCTTTTCTTCGCGCGCCGAGCTCACGCCAATATCCAACCCATTGGCGGAGGATTGTCAATTTAGCTTGCTCCACTCCGCGTGTAATTTGGTAATTAGACAAATATTGGGCTTGATCACAGCCGCTCATGTCCCCCTCCCCTCCCCTACCCCTATCCCTCCCCCCAAACGTCCTTCGCCCCCCACCCCTTCATTCCACAACCTTGCACTTAACTGATGATTCCCTCTTTTATTTATTCCATCCATTAATCTCCTTCTATCCTCCAAGCCCTTCCTCTATCCTCCAACCCTCCTTCTATCCTCCAATCTTTCCCTCCTCCTACCCTCCAATCTTCCTCCTTCTACCCTCCAATCTTCCTCCTACCCTCCAATCTTTCCCTCCTCCCACCCTCCTCCTACCCTCCAATCTTCCTCCCTCTACCCTCCAATCTTTCCCTCCTATCCTCCAATCTTTCCCTCCTCCTACCCTCCAATCATTCCCTCCTTCTACCCTCCAATCCTTCCCTCTGTGGTTAGCAACGCAACAATCACCACCGCACAGGATCCCACGGAGGACGCGGGTCTATCCTACGGCTGGCAGTCCCGTTTGCCGTCATTAACTGCCCCGCGAGAGAAGAGAAAGACGGTGGAGACGATGGAAACGAGAAAGAAAATAAAAAAAGAAAAGAATGAGGAAGTGGAGTAGGAGGACGAAGCCTACGGCGAGGAGGGAGACGACGGCGGCGAGGAAGAGGAGGAGGGGTTGAAGAAAAAGAGGAAGAAATAGAAGATGAGAAGGAGGAGAAGGAGGAGGAGGAGGAGGAGTTGAAGGTTGAAGTACTGCACAATAAGCAAAGAGCTGAGAGAGAGAGAGAGAGAGAGAGAGAGAGAGAGAGAGAGAGAGAGAGAGAGAGAGAGAGAGAGAGAGAGAGAGAGTGAGAGTGTTTGTGTGTGTGTGTGTGTGTGTGTCTGAGTGTGTGTGTGTGTGTGTGTGTGTGTGTGTGTGTGCGTGTGTGAGAGAGAGAGAGAGAGAGACAGAGAGAGAGAGAGAGAGAGAGAGAGAGAGAGCGAGAGAGAGAGAGAGAGAGAGAGAGAGAGAGAGAGAGAGAGAGAGAGAGAGAGAAAGAGAGGGAGAGAGAGAGAGAGAGAGAGAGAAAGAGAGAGAGAGAGAGAGAGAGAGAGAGAGAGAGAGAGGAGAGAGAGAGGGAGAGAGAGAGAGAGAGAGAGAGAGAGAGAGAGAGAGAGAGAGAGAGAGAGAGAGAGAGAGAGAGAGAGAGAGAGAGAGAGAGAGAGAGAGAGAGAAAGAGAGAGAGTGAGAGAGAGAGAGAGAGAGAGAGAGAGAGAGAGAGAGAGAGAGAGAGAGAGAGAGAGAGAGAGAGAGAGAGAGAGAGAGAGAGAGAGAGAGAGAGAGCACAAAGAAGCACAAGAACAATCCATAAACCCCTCCCCTTAAAGAAAAAATAAATAAAAATAAACAAGTAAATAAATAAATAATAATAATAAATAAAAAATACCAAATAATCCTGTCCATAGCAACCCCCCCCCCTCCGCCCCCGCCCCGCGAATGACCCAAGGCGCGGGCGGATTCCGGAGACCATCGACGCAGCCCATCGACGGTGACTCGACGGGCGTGCGGGCGCGTGGGAGGTCTCGCCGGACAGGTGGTGTTGGCACGGGGTGATGTCACACAGCTGGCTATCACACAAGATTCTCAGGACGTGCCATCCCCTCCCCCTCCCTCCTCCTCCTCACGCCTCTCTTCTTCTTCTTCGTGCACCTTCTTCTCCTTCTCCTCTTCCTTCTTCTTTCCTCTTCTTTACTTTTTCTTCTTCTTTCCTTTACATTTCCTTTCTTTTTCTCTTTTCTTCTTTTCATTTCCTTTCTTCTTTTCTTTTCTCTTCCTCTTTCTTCTTCCTTCCCCTCCTCCCTCCTTTCATCCCCCAACAGAAACCCTTTTTAAACCTACTATTTCGTTACTTCGGAGCAATTCAAACACTTTGGACGTGGCTGTGGCTTCGCCTTGGCAACGCTCACACGAACACACTGCATCCGAACACACAAACACGGCGAGTGGCACTATTTGTGTAAGGAGTTTCATAAAGTCAAATGTAGGGACATTTTTGCAAGGGCGAGGATGGGGAGGATGGCGGATAGGGGATAGGTGGGGGGGAGAGGGATAGGGGTTGAAGTGAATGATGGGAGGGTGTGAGCAATGAGGGGGTGAGGGGGGGTGCGAGGGATGGTGAGAGAGAAGGAAAGGAGGGAGTGAGGGATAGAGGTAAATGAGGGATGGGGGAGAGAGGGATAGGAGGGCGTGAGGGATGGATAGGAGTGGCGGGACTGAGGGATGGGGTACGGGCGACACCTCACTTTCTTCACCAACATGCGAGTATACATGGCTCCAACGCGTTTAATCTGTACTTTTTGTTTCGCGCGTGAAGCTGAACATCATTCAATTCATCACACGGGACATCGCATTCATTTGCGCTGACGGACTCGCTCTCTCGATTTCAGTCGCTCGCTCGCTCGCTCGCTCGCTCTCTCTCTCTCTCATTCACACACACACAAACACTATCTCCCTCCCTCCCTCCCTCCTTCCTTCCTTCCTTCCTTCCTTCCTTCCTTCCTTCCTTCCTTCCTTCCTTCCTTCCTTCTTCCCTCCCTCCCTTCCTCCTTCCTTCCTTCCTTCCTTTCTTCCTTCCTTCCCTCCCTCCTTCCCTCATCAATCCCTCCTTCCTTTCCTCCCTCCCTCCCTTCCCTCCCTCAACCTATCTACCACACACCCATGTTTACCCTTGTGTGTGTATTCGCATGACATCCGATACGATGACGATGACAACGACTGATGACAATTGCTGATGACTGATGACCCTGGCCGATGACTTCTGATGATGATGACAGTTGTTGATGATCGTGATTGATGCCGGATGATGATGGTTATTACTGATCGCGAATGACTGATAATCGAGGGATGGAGAGAGAAATAGAAGGATAGGAAAAACAGATAGATAGATAGATATAGATGTTTATTACAGGGAAAAAAATGTAAAGAAAGAAGGAAACAAACAAAGATGGCGAGAAATCGTAGACGAAAAGGTGCTACGACAGAGGACGGGGCGGGGGAGAGCTGCAGGTGGGTGTGGCACCAACACCTGATACTAGAGAGTGACACACACACACACATACACACACACACACACACACACACACACACACACACACACACACACACACACACACACACACAACCCCCCCCCCCCACAGAGCCAAACGTTAATACGCACATGCACACACACACGCACATACCCCCCCCGACACACACACCCCACACACAAACACACACACACACACACACAGCCAAACGCTAATACGCACACACACAGACAAACACATACACACACACACACGCAATAACAATACTTTCTCCAGGGCTCATGCCGTTCAGCCTCTGACTCTGAAAGCACAACACAATTTTTTTTTTATTTTCATTCTCTGCATTTGCAAGCAATAAGGATCCGGCGAAGAAAATACTCCGGGGCGTTCTGAATTCCCTGAGATTTTCTGGGTCACGTGTGTTTTTTTTTTTTTCTCTCTCTCTCTCTCTCTCACTCCCATTCCCACGTGTTTTTTTTCTTCCTCTCTCACTCTCACTCTGTCCTTCCCACTCCCACTCCCACTCCAATCCCCCCCCCCCCTCCCACTCCCACCCCTCCCCACTCCCCTCCCTCTCTCCCCCACTCACCCGCCTTCCCTCCCCCTCCCCTCAACTATCCTTCACCCACTCACTCCCACCCCCATCCCCACTCCCACCCTCCCTCCCTCCCTCACCCTGCCATTCTTCCTAAACGATAAATGCAAATTGATCCCTCCCTCCACCCCCACTCCACCCCAACCCCAACCCCACCCCCGCCCCTCCGCCCGCCCGCCCGCCCGCCCTCAGAGTCGACAAACACGAGCCCCGAGCCGCGTGGCCCCCGAACAACGGCGCGCGCGGGGGCCGTAATGAGAGGTGGCCCTAATTGAGGATTCGTGACCCGGCCGTCGTCGCTCGGAGGGGGGGGTTAGGGGGAGAGGCGTGGGGAGGGGCGAGAGAGACGGGGGGAGGAGGGGGAGGAGGAAGAGCAGAAGAGAAGGAAAAGGAGAAGGAGAAGGGGGAGAAAGGGGTGAAGGGAAGGGAAGAAGAGAAGGGTTAGAAAAGGAGAAGGGGAGCAGAGGGGGAGGGGTGAGGGAATTGATGGGGGAAGAGGAGAAGAAGAGAAGGGGGGAGGAGGGAGGGGGAAAGGGTTAGGAGACGAGGAGAAGGGACAGGAGAAACGGTGGGGAAAAAGGAAGGAGGGAGAAGGGGAAGGAGATGTGAGAGAGGTGGGGGAAAAGGAGGGAGGGAGAAGGGGAAGGAAGGGGAGAGAAAAGGAAGGGAAGGAGGAGAGAGGCCGGGAAGGGAGGAAGAGAGGAAAGAGGTGAAAGCAAAAGAGAATAGTGAAGGAAAGGGAGATGTAAAGAAAATAAGAATAGCGGGAGGGGAGAAAAGGTAGGTGACAATAAGAAAGTAATATGAGGTGAGAGACAGGGAAGGAGGGGTTGAGGAAATAGGAAAAGAGGGGAAGGGCAGGGAAGAAGGAACAGCGTAGGAGAGGAGGAGCCAAGAGAAAAAGATAGGAGGAAGCGGCAGGAGAAAGAAAGGAGGGGGCAGGGACGACGAAGGTGGGGGGGGGGACAAGGAAGTGAATCAGACGGAAGAGGAGAAGAAGAGAGCGACACAAGACTAGAAAAGAGGCATGCAAGAGAAAAAAAGAGGACATATAAACAGACACAGCATGCGCCCCCCCCCCCGACGAAACCAGCTGGTGAAGTCTACGGGTTGCGCGCGCCACATTTAACAACAGATTCCCATTGACAGATGGCGAACGATGCGACGAGGACAAGCTCCCGGGCCGAACACTGCGTGCCGGAGCGAGACTTACGTGCGTGGCGAGAGCGGCGAGGCGTGTCGGGCGGCGCGCGGCCACTACTCCGTCGCGAACACTC
>NC_091551.1:6037352-6042352 GCF_042767895.1 Penaeus vannamei
CTTGACCTTTCCCCAACCCCCGGCGCCGTGTGAGGGGACGCTGCTGCCTGCTCCCGCCCGGGCCGTTCGAGCCATACACCACAGGGCCACAGGGGGGAAGGCGGAAGGGACGGGACAAGAGGGGGGAAGGGGAGGGACAGCGAACAGAGGGGAGAAGGAAGGAAGGAGGGGAGAAGAAGTGAAGGAAGGGAGAGAAGGAGGGAAGAAGGGGCAGCGAGAAGTGGAGAGTGGGCGAGAGAAATGAGAGAGAGAGAGAGAGAGAGAGAGAGAGAGAGAGAGAGAGAGAGAGAGAGAGAGAGAGAGAGAGAGAGAGAGAGAGAGAGAGAGAGAGAGAGAGAGAGAGAGAGGGAGAGAGGGAGAGAGAGGGGGGGGGGCAGCGAGGGGAGTGAGGGAAGGAGGAGAGGAGGGGACAACGAGAGGAGGGAAGAAGGGAAGGGAAGGGGAAGAAGGAAAAGCGAAAGGAGGAGGGAGAGAGGGAAGGAGGGAAGGAGCCACCGTGAGAAGGAGGGAGGGAAGGAGCGGGAGGTGTTCATAGGCGTGTATCTGTTTGTACGTTAGGATGGATGAATGAACACATGCCTAAGACGGACAGACAGACACAAAGAAAGAGAGGAAGAAGCTCAAAGCGAGAGAAACGAGTCATCTTTAAGGAAGGCGAGGATGGCGAATTAGCAAGCTGGTCCGCGCCAAGGGGAAACTGCGACGCTAAATTCACTCGCTCGAGGCGCTCCCTTTCAAGAGTACACCCAACGCCCGTTGCCTCTCTACGCACACACGTACACACGCAGAAACACACATACACACATACATACATAAATACATGCATGGATCCATACACACACGTACACATGCACGCAAGCGCGCGCGCACACACACACGCACAGACGCGCACACACACACACGCACACACACACACACACACACTCACACACACACACACACACACACACACACACACACACACACACACACACATACACACACACACACACACACACACACACACACACACTCAAGCACGCACGCACGAACGCACGGACGCACGGACGCACGCACGAACGCACACTGCGGCAGTAAGAAAAGGTGCGAAGGAGACCCCAGAGAAAGAGGGAGACAGAAAGGGAGGGAGGGAAACGACGGAATTGGGGGGGGAGAAAGAGAGAGGAGAGTGAGGGAAGAGGGCATAGTAAAAGGAGGGAAGAGATAAAGGGAAGTAAGGAGTGCAGAGGAAAAGGAGAAAGAGAAAGAGAAGGAGAGGGGTGGGAGGAGGGGGAGGTGGGAGACACGAACGGCTACTAAAATCGAGTACCAAGCGCGCGCACGTAGAGGTACCTTGCCCTCGCTTCCCTCCCCTTTGCCTCTCCCCCCCCTTCCTACACC
Organism: Penaeus vannamei; assembly: GCF_042767895.1. Lineage (NCBI taxonomy): Eukaryota > Metazoa > Arthropoda > Malacostraca > Decapoda > Penaeidae > Penaeus > Penaeus vannamei. The sequence goes on from NC_091551.1 coordinate 6,038,733, forward strand.
TCCTCCCTTGCTCTACCTATTCTACCCCCACCAACGCCCTTCTCCACATCTTTTACCTTTATCACCCCCTTTACCTATCTTTTTACCACCTCTCATCTCTCCCATCCCCACCCCTCCTGTCCTCTATGCTCTCCTCTCCTCCTTCTCCCCCTCCCCTCCCTCCCTTCTCCCTCTTCTCTTCTCCCCTCCTGTCCTCTATACTCTACTCTACTCTCCTCTCCTCCCCTACCCTCACCTCACCTCCCCTCCCCTCCCCACCCCTTCCCCCCCTCTCCCTCCCTCCCAACCTCCCCCTCCCCCTTTCCACCCTATCCCTGGCAACATGCCTCACCCCCTCACCCCTCTCCCCTCTCCCCTCCCCCCTCATCTCATGCAGACTCTCGGATGCTGGATATAGATTCTGACGCGTAACAAGAGCCGGATCAAGCTTCCTCGGGCGAGACTCCATCGGCGAGGAGGGCCAAGCAACAGACCGAGAAACGATGCAAAGCGGGGGGAAAAAAGAAAGAAGACAAAAGGAAAAGAAAGAAGACAAAAGGAAAAGAAACAAAAAAAAAGAAACAAAAGGAAAAGAAAGAAAAAAAGAAAGGGAGAAAAAGAGATATATGAAAAAACAAAATAAAAAATATAAAAGAAGATTCAAAATCGAAGAAAAGAAAAAAAAGAAAACAAGGAAGAGAAGAAAAAAAATTCAAGAAAAAAAATAATAGAAAATTATAAAAATGAAGAAAATAAACAAAAGAAAAAGAAAAACAAGGAAGAAGAAGAAAAAGAAAAAAGAAGAAAAAGAAAAAAGAAAGAGAGGAAGAAGAAAAAAAAATTATGATAGCGATACGCGGGGACGTGCAAGGATGATGGTGCTAGCGGTGATTATAATTAGTAAGGGTAAAGATAAATATAATGTCAAGAGTTCTATGAATAATAAAACAAGCAGTAATAATGATAATAACAATAATAACAATAAAAATAATAAAAATAAACAATAATAATCACAATCACAATCATAATCATAATAAAAATAAACAATCACAATAATAATAATAATAATAATAATAATAATAATAATAACAATAATGATAATAATAATAATAATAACAATAACAATAATAAACAAGAAGAACCACAATATTATCATCACAAATATGATCAAGGAATAGGAGGCCATCCGTGGGGGAAACTCTACGGAACCCACCCTCCCGATTTCACTTACTCCACCTTGTTTACCATTCTTTGAACACGCCCCCTTTTTTCGTGGATGATCCGGCTAGTAAACAAAGCATTAATTAAGTCGCGTGTTGGCGGGGCTGCGGGGCGTGGGCGGCGTAGGGCGTGGCGTTGCGGGCGTCGTTGTGCGTTGCAGGAGGGAAAACGACGCGGGATTCACATACTCGGCGCCAAGTGAGGTCGTTGCCCTTTTCTCGCGATAAACTCGCCCGATCGTTATTTGGTGGCCGCCCAGCCCGCCCAACCCGCCCAGCCCGCCCACCCTGCCAACACCCACAGACAGCGACCCTTCCCCTACCCCCCCACCCATCCCTCTCCGGCGTCGTGGCCCCGACCCTGGCGCGACTCGGAATTATTTCGAGGACGAGAGGACAAAGGAACGACAGCAAAGAGTACAAGGGGACAGCGGGCAAAGGGCACGAAAGGACAGCGAGAACAGGGCGCAGGGAGTGTAATCCTGTCCTCGGGAGTATACGGAGGAGAGGATTACACTCTAAACTAAATCTCCTCGTAAGCAGGGAAAATGAGTGGGGTGTGGGGGTGGGGGGAAGGTTCATGGTGCCTCTCTGCCCTCCAAGCTCAACCACAACCGCCCTTCCTCTCTCATCAACTTCCAACAGGTGCCTCCACCTTTATTCATAAGCAGGTTGCAGACTCGTCCTCCTCGCAACCCCCTTCCTTCCCCTTCTGCTCCTCCTTCTCCTCCTTCACTTTATCCTTCCATTTCCCTCTCCCCTTCCCTTTCCCTTTCCCCTTCCCTTCCCCTCAGCTCCGAAAGAGATCTCACCCCCCTTCCCTTCCTTTGCCCTGCATCATTAGAGGAGGGGGGAGGGTTAAGGTGGGTTCTTGGGAGGGGCGGGGGGTTGGTGGGTTGTTCTTGGGAGGGAGGGGGGTGGTCACGGGGGTTCTTGGGAGGGGGTGGTCAGGGTCCTGGCTCTTGAAAGGCCCTTCGAGGCATCATTTGGCCGCGCTGTGTCCTAGCAAGTTTGGCCGGACGCTTTTCTACTTCCCCGGCGAAAGTTGCTTCCTCTTATTAGTGTGTGTGTGTGTGTGTGTGTGTGTGTGTGTGTGTGTGTGTGTGTGTGTGTGTGTGTGTGTGTGTGTGTGTGTGTGTGCGCGTGCGTGCGTGCGTGCGTGCGTGCGTGCGTGCGTGCGTGTGTGTGTGTTTGTGTGTACGTGCGTGCGTGCGTGCGTGTGCGTGTGTATGTGCGTATGCGTGTGTGTGTGCGTGTGCGTGTATGTGCGTGTATGTGCGTGTGTGTCTGTCTACGATGCATGGCCGGAAGATACGTTCGAAATCGCCAACTACAAATATACAGGCACCGAACACCCGAGGCCACAGAAGCATCCCGAGACAAATCGCCCCTCAAAGCACGTTCTTGCACCCTTGGCAGTGACGCTCTCGGCAGTCATAATCGTTACAACAGTCTAGTCTAATTCCATCTGTTGCAATGGGCATTCTTGTTGCTGTGACGTGCGGTCTACATATTTGCCTCTAAATTAACCCCCGTGTGCAAGGAATGGCCGCAGTTACCATCCACTGGCAGCGGGCGGGACTGAAGCGAGATTGCCAGGCGAGAACGCTACCGCAGCACAACACAGCAACTAGCTCTCGACGAACGAGAATCACAAGCGTAAAAATAAAAACACGCCCCCACCCCCCCGACACACACACGCACGCACGCACCCAGCCCCCCGCCCCCCCACCCATACGGGCAGAAACACGCGGGGTCCGAACACGTGAGGAGGACCGCTATTTGCACGTGATATGACTCGGTAGAGATAAAAATAGCCGGTGCTCCTCTGGGCCAGCCGATAAGGCATCGCGAGGTAAGATTCGACAAGTGCTTGAGAGAGAGGGAGAGGGAGAGGGAGAGGGAGAGGGAGAGGGAGAGGGAGAGGGAGAGGGAGAGGGAGAGGGAGAGGGAGAGGGAGAGGGAGAGGGAGGGAGGGAGAGAGAGAGAGAGAGAGAGAGAGAGAGAGAGAGAGAGAGAGAGAGAGAGAGAGAGAGAGAGAGAGAGAGAGAGAGAGAGAGAGAGAGTGGGAGGGGGAGGGAGGGAGGGAGGGAGGGAAGGAGAGAGGAGGGAGGGAGGGAGGGAAGGAGGGAAGGAGAGAGGAGGGAGGGGAGGGAGGGAGGGAGGGAGAGAGAGAGAGAGAGAGAGAGAGAGAGAGAGAGAGAGAGAGAGAGAGAGAGAGAGAGAGAGAGAGAGAGAGAGAGAGAGAGATCCAACAAGTCCTTGCGACCGCCACCCACTACTTCAATACTATATACCAATATATAAAAATAAAAAAGTGGGAGCAGAACATTGTGTAAGTGCAACGACAATAACCAACAAAGTAGACCTCGATTCCCGAATGAAGCACACGAAAGAAAAAGAAAAAGAAAAGAAAAGAAA
>NC_091551.1:6044852-6049852 GCF_042767895.1 Penaeus vannamei
CCATTTTCTATCTAAATCTTGAAATAACTTCCAATTTACTATATTTTTCCCTTTTCTTTCTTTCTTTCCCATTCACTGGCTTTTACCCCCTACTAATTTACTGTATTTTTTTCCTTTCCTTTCTTTCCTATTCTCTGGCTCCTACCCCCTACTCTTAATGCTTGCAAAAAAGCATCAACAACAGATAATAACCCCCCCCCCCAAAAAAAAAAAAAAAAAAAAAAAAAAAATCAACCCCCAAACGGCACACTTACTTGTCATCCACGTAAGTAAACTTCATGTCCAGGGAGTGTTTGCTGACGAAGGTCTGCTTGTCCAGCGGGAACTCGATGTTGGACGGGTGAGGCACGGGCGTCCCCAGCGCCACCAGCCACGCCTGGTCCTCCTCGTGCTGCACCACCTCGCCGCTCACCTGCACCACCTGCAAGGACCGCCTGGTTAGACTACCTGCGAAGAATACCTGCTGAGACCACCTGTATAGACTACCTGCTGGGATTATCTGTTGAGATCACCTGCTTAGACTACCTGCTTAGACTACCTGCTTAGACTACCTGCTGAGACCACCTGCGAAGACTATCTGCTGAGACCACCTGCGAAGACTATCTGCTGAGACCATCTAGTTAGACTAGCTGCAAAGATCACTAGTTTAGACTACCTGCAGAGAACACCTGCTTAGAGTACCTGCAAAAACCACCTGCTGGGAACACCTGCTTTAACTACCTGCTGGGAACACCTGCTTAGACTAGTTGCAAAGACCACCTGCTTAGACTACCTGCCAAGACCACCCGCTTAGACTATCTGCTAAATTTACCTGCAATGACTACCTGCCTCATTCACCTGCTGAAACCACCTGCTATGCCTACCTACTACATTCACATGCTTCGGCTACCTGCTAAATCCCTCTGTTGAGACCACTTGCTATATTAGACTACCTAATTCACCTGCTGAGACCTCCTTTCTTGGACTCCTTGCTAAATAAACCTACTGAGACCACCCGCTGTGTCCATCGAATTGCGTTCACCATGTCCCCCTTTTCCATCCCATTTCCTAAGGACTTTTCCGACGATTTGCTGATGGCCGCCGCTGCTTATCGGGGTCACAAGATAACCCGGTGCGCCTCGATGGAACTGCGCACGCCACTCGCACGGGAGGCGGGCAAGCCATCTGGTCACTTATTTCTTTGACTTATTTCATTCATTCATTCATTCACTTATTCATTCATGCCCTCTCTGTCTCTGTCTTTGTCTCTCTCTCTCTCTCTCTCTCTCTCTCTCTCTCTCTCTCTCTCTCTCTCTCTCTCTCTCTCTCTCTCTCTCTCTCTCTCTCTCTCTCTCTCTCTCCCACATTTCTTTGAATTTTTCATTCGTTCATTCACTTATTCATTCATGCCACTCACTCACTCACTCTCTCTCTCCAGAGGGACAAACAAACAAACAGGCACACAGACACACAACCACAACCCACGCACCCAACCCACACCCTCTCCTCCTCCCCCCCCAAAATACCCACAACACGAACCTTATAAGAAGCGCTCTTGAGGTTGACGCTGCGCCCCTTGGCCGTGAGCGTGCACTTGAGCCTCAGGAAGGCGTGGCGGGGTTCCTGCGGGCCCTTGGCGGACACCAGATCGCGCACCTCCTCGTGGTCGCAGGGGTGGGTGTACTCGTAGAGGGACTGGCCCATCACGTCCACCTGGAAAGGGGAAGAAGGGGCGTGCTCTTAACAAGGGGCGCTGGCGTGTCGCTGAAGGGGCCGGGTCATTATTGCATCAGGAATGTAATCGTAAACATTGGTGATAATGATAATAATAATAAAATTACAACAACAGTTTCAAGAACATATTAAAAATAATAATAATAATAATAGTAATAGTAATAATAATAATGATAATAACATTAACAATTACAATAACAGTAAAAAAATAATAACAGTGATCATAATAATGATACACCACGATATTCTCGTCAAAGAGTAATATTGTTGAAGCACTTAAGCAATAATAGAACTTTTCATACGGATAAGTGGGCATAATCACATTAACAACTCGAGCCATAAAAGAGTGCGGACATTCGCACCAAACATCGATGCAATTCCCGTGTCTTGCTCATAAATACCATAATCACATTCAGCTTCTCTTTCAAAATATAAACCCATTTTAGCCTCAAAAAAAATATTAAGAAATCGAATTACTCCCTTCAATGAAAGATTACACTCCTAAATAATCCTCCTGGCACTCCTAAACCCTCCTCCTACTCTCGGACATTCATCCTTTTCTTTCTGAATCCTTATCCTTCAGCCAATTTGCACACTCAGCGCAATTAAGACCACGCAACGAGCGGATCAATTAACGTTATCGCCCCCATCGTCCTTGGGCTCTCGCTCGGGCTCTCGGCACGAAGGACAAGGGCACCCCACTCCTGCAGGATGACAAATCACTCGAAGCAGTTGGGAGAAAAAGACAGAAAAATCCAGTATCGAAACTGTCGTCTCATCTTCTAATAAATATATTTTCAACATGTTTTTTATTCCAAACACCACCTGCAACATTTTTTTTTTCTCTCTCTCTGTATCACAAATACTTGATAAAAAATGAACGTGAAAAAAATATGACAGCTGCTATTCCTGCCACTTCACTCTATTACTGACGCCACTGCCTCCCCTCCTCCTCCTGCTCCCTAAACTGATACAACTGCGGTACCGCTGGTCCTATTGCTGATGCAGACCGATACTGTCAAAGAGAACCAACATCACCGGCGCTACTGCTTCGGCTCTTATCACTAATGGACAATGCAAGAGCCATAAGGATGCGGACGCCGAAAGCAACAAGAATCTCGAGGCCAATAAATTGCAATCGGAAAAAAATGAAAAAGGGTGGAGCTAGGGTAGGGAGGGGGAGAGGGTAGGGAAGGGAGAGGGTAGGGAGGAGAGAGAGCAAGGAGGTACCGGTCGGCTAGGAAGAAGGTAGGGCAAGGAGGAATGAAGATAGCGAGGAGGCAAAACAGGGAGGAGGTGAGGTAGGAAGAATGCAGGACAGGGTGGAGGTAGATTAGGGACAAACCAAGATAAGGTGGAAGTAGAGTAGGAGAAAAAACTAAGACAGGAACGAAGGGTATGAAGGAAGCGGGGTATAAAAAGACCCGAAACAGAAAAGGAAACCGCGATTCTACATTTCCTAAAGAGTACCCGAGTACCCACGTAAATATTTCGAGTTTCCGCCCCGCCCCACCTTTCTCCCCCGCGCCTGAGAAGTGAACATGGAAGTGAACAACAGAGTGGACAGTGAAGTGAACAATAGAGTGGACAGTGAAGTGAACAATCAAGTGGACAGGGAAGTGAACACGGAGGTGAACAATAGAGTGGACAGTGAAGTGAACAATTAAGTGGTGAGTGAAATGAACATGGAAGTGAACAATAAAGTGGACTACGAAATGAACATGGAATGAACAATGAAGTGAACAGTGAAGTGGACAGTGAGGTGAACTGACTGCACTCGTCCGCATATCTCCGTGATTGAACCTCAGGACCTTTCTCTTCTATTTTTAGCCGCCACCAAAATATCAACTTTTTTTCTCTCTCTGTCGACCAACCATCACGTGGAGCAGGGGTGACTCGGCTGTTTTTGTCCAGTTTTTTAGCCCTATATATATGTATGTGTTTTTTAGCCCTATATATGTGTGTGTGTGTGTGTGTGTGTGTGTGTGTGTGTGTGTGTGTGTGTGTGTGTGTGTGTGTGTGTGTGTGTGTGTGTGTGTGTGTGTGTGTGTGTGTGTGTGTGTGTGTGTCTGTAGTCTCATACCTGTGCTGAGAGGGGGAGGGTGTGGCTGAAGGGAGACTGGAGGAGGAGAGAGAGGAGAGAGAGACGAGGGAGAGAGAGAGGAGGGAGAGAGGAGGAGGAGGAAGAAAGAAAGAAAGAAAGAAAGAAAGAAAGAAAGAAAGAAAGAAAGAAAGAAAGAAAGAAAGAAAGAAAGAAAGAAAGAAAGAAAGAGAGAGAGAGAGAGAGAGAAGAGATAGTTAGAGAGAAGAGATAGAGAGAGAGAGAGAGAGAAGAGATAGATAGATAGATAGAGAGAAAGAGACCGACCCACAGCGACAGAAAAAAAAGAGAAAGACGGACAGACGGACAGACAGAGAAAAAAAAAAGTCCCAAAGAACGAAATCCCTCCCACAGAAGAAGAAGAAGAAACCGGCTTATCTCCCCGTCTCCCCGCATGGAAAACGAAGCAGAATTAAGTAACAGGGACATATCAGATTCGTCACAGGTCTCCCACGAGGAGCCGCAGAACCCGTTCCTCGTTAACTTCTTTTCCCCCCCATCTACTCCCATACGTCTTCAAATGTCTTTTTTTTTTTAAGTCAATCATTTTGATAGCGAAGTCTTTTTTTCTTTCTTCCTTTTTTTTCTTTATTTCTTTTTTATTTTTATTTTTTTTAAGTCGGTCATTTTGAGAGTGATTTTTTTCTTTTCTTTTTTAAGTCAGTCATTTTGATAGCGATTTTTTTTTCTTTCTTCCTTTTTTTTTAAGTTAGTTATTTTGATAGCGAAATCTTGGCCCACACGTGGTCAGTTCGTGATTCGAGTGTGTAGCTGTAGGGGAGGGGCGTGTGTGTGTGTGTGTGTGTGTGTGTGTGTGTGTGTGTGTGTGTGTGTGTGTGTGTGTGTGTGTGTGTGTGTGTGTGTGTGTGTGTGTGTCTGTATGTATGTATGTATGTATGTATGTATGTATGTATGTATGTATGTATGTATGTATGTATGTATGTATGTATGTATGTATGTATGTATGTATGTATGTATGTATGTGCGTGTGTGTACCCAAGCGAGTTTTTACAACCGCTGATATGGCCATTGCATCAAGGGCGCATTAGTATGCACGGAAGGGAGCGTGTCTGCGGGTATGGGGCGTGTGCGCGTCAACGACCAATTCGCAACGAAGGGTCAATCCAATTCAAAACCTATTTTTAGGACGATTATCCGAGCCACAGCAAAAACTCGACGCGACCAG
>NC_091551.1:6062352-6069852 GCF_042767895.1 Penaeus vannamei
GGAGGAAGAGGAGAAGAAAAAGAAAAAGAAAAAGAAAAAGAAAAGGAAAAAGAACAAGAACAAGAACAAGAAGAACAAAAGAAATCCTCCGTATTCGCGAGGGAAACCCCTCCCCCCGCCGTCCCTACAGACCCGCCCCTTGTTCCCCCCCGAAGTGTGTCAGGGTCCGAGCCGCAGATTCCGCGCCCTGAGAGCCCTCCTCCCCGCCACTCGCGCTCCTTTCCAATAAACTGCATTAAAAGCGGCCAAAACAAAATGGGGATTTCGTTCTTTTTTCTTTCGTTCTTTTCTCTTCTCTCCATTACCGTGCGTTTACGAGGCGAGATAAAGCAGAATTACGCCAACAAAAAAGGGGAGGATGGGGGGGAGGGGAACGGAGGGAGGGAGGGAGGGAGGGAGGGAGGGAGGGAGGGAGGGAGGGGGGAAGGGGGGAAGGGAGGAGGGAGGAGGAAGGGAGGGAGGGAAGGGGGAAAAAAAGGTAAGAAGAAAAAGATATAAAAGTGGTCACCCAGAGAGAAAATCAACTGGATTCCATAATCCTTGATTTTCTCCCTCCCTCCCTCTCTCTCTTTGTCTGTCTGTCTGTGTCTGTGTCTGTGTCTGTCTGTCTGTCTGTCTGTCTGTCTGTCTGCCTGTCTCTGTCTCTCTCTCACACACATACACACATACACACACACACACACACACACACACACACACACACACACACACACACACACACACACACACACACACACACACACACACACACACACACACACACACACACACACTCACACACACACTCACGCGCGCGGTGTGTGTGTGTGAAATTCTCGCTGAATTCGAAATCAAATATTTGGATAGAACTAGATTTTCTTCGACCACGAGACTTGAATGACAATTTAGCTTCCAAATGAAGTCACCTCCTCGTCTGTGTCATTTCGGGCCAGAGTCTATTGTAACACACGCGGACGAGTGAATTGGAGAAATCGATAGTTTCCATGTCTGTCTGTTCTTCTGTCTCTCTTCTCTTTCTTCTTTCTCTCTTTTCTCTTCTTTCTTCTTTCTTTCTCTCTTTCTCTTTCTTTCTCGCTCTCTCTCTTCTTCTCTCTCTCTCTCTCTTTTCTCTTTTTCTCTCTCTCTCTCTCTCTCTCTCTCTCTTTCTTTTTCTCTCTCTCTCTCTCTCTGTAATGATCAAAAGATTATCAGTCTCAAATATAAACGATCATATCTGGGAACGTTCACCAGATACATCCTTGCTGTTTTAAAAGATGAATATTTATCCCCACTTTTGAAGTACATGTATTCTCGATAAACACACACACACACACACACACACACACACACACACACACACACACACACACACACACACACACACACACACACACACACACACACACACACACACACACACAATATATATATATATATATATATATATATATATATATATATATATATATATATATATATATATATATTCCTCGCTGTGATGAATAAAATGCAATTTACGGGAAACTTATCAACTTTTGGGATTTACACAAACGCGAAAACTGGCACTAAGCTACCCTAGACTTCCAGCAGACACATTCTCATCAACCAACAGAATTCCCCCAACGCAGAAAACTCCCAAAAACCAAAACCCTCTTGCCAATCCGAGACCCCTGTCCTTGCCCGACACCGGTGTCATTACCCTCCTGAGGTGCACAGACAGCGCAATAACCGGTTCGCAGAAATCACGCCCCTGAACCCCTGCAATGACCTGTATAGCATTGCAAAAAAAGAAGAGGCAATATCTGCACCGGAAACGATATCGACGCGACACTCTTTTCAGTCGTCGCCACATGGCCTGCCCGCGGCGATAAGCGACAACCTAATCACGACTGGAAGTGACACGAAATTACCGCCGCAACAACAATAAAAAAAATATTAATAAAAAAGTAAACAAAGAAGAAAAAACGCACGCAAAAAAAATATTATACTCCTTTAGTATATGCGGACGCTATTTTTTTCTTGATTCAAAACAATCAATCAATTTATGAATAAGGACTACAAAGAGCAAACAAATAAAGAAGAAAAGACACGACAAAACAGTAAATACACCCCCCCCCCCGTACATGACATGGAGGACAAGACGATAAATAGCAGCTTTAGTTAATTAAGCAAGCTCTAAGGCCCTCCGAAGCATGGGGAAGAGAAGGAGGAGAAGGAGGAGGGGGAAGGAGAGGAGGAAGAGGAAGATGTGGAGGAAGATAGAGGATGGATGAGGATGGGAGGAGAATGAGGGGGAGAATGAGGGGGATGGACAGGGAGAGGAGGAGAATGAGGGGGATGGACAGTGAGTAGGAGGAGGGAATGAGGTGGATGGGAAGGAGGAGGAATGAAGAGGATGGACAGGAGTAGGAGGAAGAATAGGGGGACGGGGAGGAGGAGGAAAGAGGAAAAGGGAGAGGGGAGGAAGCGGGAGAGAGAAGAATTAGGAGGGAGGAGGAGTAGAAGGAAGAGGAGAGGAATGGAAGGAAGAAGAGGGATAGAAGGAAGAGGAGAATGAGGGACAAGAAAAATAAAAAGAAGAAACAGAGTAAAAAAAAAAAAATAAAAAAATAAAATAAAATAAAGAAAAGAAAAAGATAGAGACGCCAGCGCTCCAAGCACGGGGGTCCGCGATGACAGCGCGAGACCGAAACCGGGCAAGCAGAAGGAGGCTGACGGCGAGGCGAGGCGAGGCGTCGGCGCGTCTGGCCTGGAAGCCTCCTCGCCCCTCCTTCGGCTCCCTCTCTCCCCACGAGGCCTCGGCGGGAACACAAAGGATCGCCCAGTTCCCTCGGCGTTGACAAAGGCCTCGGGGAACGCGCAAATCAAGCGATGGAACGCAATGCAAGAGAGAGAGAGATGGAACGCAGTGCAAGAGAGAGAGATGGAACGCAATGCAAGAGAGAGATGGAAAGCAAGAGAGAGAGAGATGGAACGCAGTGCAAGATAGAGAGAGATGGAACGCAGTGCAAGAGAGAGAGAGTTGGAACGCAGTGCAAGAGAGAGAGACGGAACGCAATGCAAGAGAGAGAGATGGAACGCAATGCAAGAGAGAGAGAGAGATGGAACGCAATGCAAGAGAGAGAGAGAGAAAAAAATCGGATTGACACAAAACTGGCAGAGATTCACTTTCACGTCTCTCCCCTCCCCGCCTGTCACTTCAACCGATCTGTCATCGTGCCTCCGCGTCGTCATGAGATTAAAACCAGTAAATCCATTTCTTTTCGTAGGAGAGAAAGAAGGCAACCAAAAGGAAATACACAATCATGCCAACAATCTCTTCGGCATATTGGCTACACACGAATAGATCTCATCCACGAATGCATCGAAAAAGTCCCCTCGTGACTCCCCACCCCCCTCCTCTCGCCCTCTCCAACAACATAGCCCCAAAATCCCCAGCAGAAACGCCCACACCATTCCATTCCTCCGTGCCATCCCCATCACCCCGCCCCTCCTCCTCCAAATCCCCTTCTCCACCCCTCCCCCTCCCCCTTCGACCGAGACCTAAACGTTCTCCGACAAACGTTTCCGCGCATCCCTTTCGCAACCCCTTCCCTCCTCCCCCCGCCCCCTTCCTCCGTCCAAACAGCTGTTCCACCGGACCGAGGAGAGCTCTCAGCACGTCCTCCTCCATCACACGCGGTCTCAGGCATTCCCGGGAACCACTTGGAGCTGCAGAGGAGGAGAAGACGCAGGGTGCTCTGGGGTGGGGGTGGGGGTTAGGCACCGAGAGAGGATGGCAAACACGACGAAGATGGACCGTAAAGGGAAAAAGAGAGCGAAGCGAGAGAGTGAAGGGAGGGAGGGAGGAAGGGAGGAAGGGGACTGAGGTATTGTGGGGGGAAAGAGGGAGGGAAGGGGGTATATGAAAGAACGAGGAGGGAGGGAGGGAGGGAGAGAGGAAGAGGGAGAGAAGGGGAGAAATGGAAAGAGAGAGAGAGAGAGAGAGAGAGAGAGAGAGAGAGAGAGAGAGAGAGAGAGAGAGAGAGAGAGAGAGAGAGAGAGAGAGAGAGAGAGAGAGAGGGGGGGGGGAAAGAGAAAAAGAGAGGGAGTGGGGGAGGGGGGGGAAAGGAGGCCGAGCAAACAAGCAAGAAGTGGAAGTACTGAACAAAAATCAACAAAGGACGTGTGTGTGTGTGTGTGTGTGTGTGTGTGTGTGTGTGTGTGTGTGTGTGTGTGTGTGTGTGTGTGTGTGTGTGTGTGTGTGTGTGTGTGTGTGTGTGAGAGAGAGAGAGAGAGAGAGAGAGAGAGAGAGAGAGAGAGAGAGAGAGAGAGAGAGAGAGAGAGAGAGAGAGAGAGAGAGAGAGAGAGAGAAAGAAAGAGAGAAAGAAAGAGAGAAAGAAAGAGAGAAAGAAAAAGAGAAAGAAAGAGAGAAAGAGAGAGAGAGAGAGAGAGAGAGAGGGAGAGAGAGAGAGAAAGAGAAAGAGAGAGAGAGAGAGAGAGAGAGAGAGAGAGAGAGAGAGAGAGAGAGAGAAATACAACGCTGCAATTGGATGAAGGGATTAATTTCTCGAAACTCTAAAACAAGATAACTGAACTCAGCGCGTGATATGCGAAATTTAATGTGGCTTCGCAACATTAACAGAGGGGAGGGGGAGAGGGAGGAGAAGGAGGAGAGGGAGGAGAGGAGGGAGGAGGAGGAGGAGAGGGAGGAGGAGGAGGAGGAGGAGGAGGAGAGGGAGGAGCAGGAGGAGAGAAGGGAGGAGGACAGGCAGGAGGAGGAGGAGAGGAGGAGGAAGAGGAAGAGGAGGAGGAGGAGGAGGAGGAGGAGGAGGAGGAAGAAGAAAAAAGAGGAGGAAGATGATGAGTGGATAATGAGGATGGGAGGAGGAAAAGGAGGAGAAAGGGGGGATGGGGAGGAAGGAAAAGGAGGAGAATGGGGAGGAAGAGAAGTAGGAAGAGTAAAAGGAGGAGAATGGGGGATGAGGAGGAAGAGTAAAAGGAGGAGGGGGAAGAAGAGGAGGAGGAGTTAAGAAATGTGAGAATAACGACACCCTTAGCATTAGAAGCAATCCCAGCAGCAACAACAGGAGCAGCAGAATATCAATAACAATGAAAAAAAAATAACATAAACACAGGCAGAATACCAATAACAATCTTTTTTTTAAATCACCCCAACAACACCATTGACGACTGACAAAAAAAAAAAAAATCAAAAAAACGGCAAAAAAAAAATCAACACATAAGCCTCCACTGATACAGGCACCAGCAAGGAAAATGGCATCAGAATACTGCCCCGCGGACGTGAGGCAGACTAAAAGGAAGATGAAGTCGCTTACAGGGTCATCACATTATCTAACCCGAGTACCCCCCACCATCCCGCGCCCACCCGCCCACCCGCCCGCCCACAATCTCCTTCAAGGCCATGCTCGACTCCTTCTCCTCCTAGCCTTGGACTCGATCATGAGGAGGGAGGGAGGGAGGGAAGAGCAGAGGGGGGTGAGAGAGGAGGTAGGTAGGGAGGTAGGTAGGGAGGGAGGGAGGGAGGGAGGGAGGGAGGGAGGGAAGGAAGGAGGGAGGGAGGGGGGTGGAGGAGTGTGAGAGGGGATAGGAGGAGGTGAGAGGCTTGAGGAGAGGAGAGAGAGGAAGGGAGAGAGGAGAGAGAGGAGAGGAGAGGAGAGGGGAGAGGCTTGAGGACAGGAGCGGAGAGGGGAGGAGAAGAGAGGAAACGAGAGGAGAGGGGAGGTGAAAAAAAGGGAAGAGAAGGAGAGGGAGGAGAAGGAATTGCGGAGGGAGGGAGAGATACACAGCCTAGCAATCCAACAAGCATTGAAACACCCACATCCACACCCACACCCACAACGACACACACACACACACACACGCACTCCCACAAACAAACACACACACACACACACACACACACACACACACACACACACACACACACACACACACACACACACACACACACACACACACACACACCCACACCCACACCCACACCCACACCCACACCCACCCACACACACACACACACACACACACACACATCCACACCCACCCACACACCCCACGTAGTCCAAAACGACACAAAAACGGACATTTTCCCAGGGAGACGAATCCGGGAGATAGCGAAGCAGACGAGCGCGCAAGCAGCCACAGCCTCAAGCAAACAAGCAAAGAGATGAGCTCAGCAGTTCCGAAGCGATGCCCCGTAAGCAGCCAATCAAAGGCATGAAAGCAAGCGCAAGCACAAGCAGGGTGTGCAGGTGTCACCGAAATGTGTTTGGCAGCGAGCAGACGACACGAAGAAGAGGGAGAAGAAGAAGAAGAAGAAGGATAAAAAAGAGAATAAGGAAGAGGGCGACCGTGGGGGGAGAGGGAGTGAGGGGGAGAAGGGGAAGGAGGGGGAGAGGGGAACGAGAGGGAAGAGACAGGAGGAGGGGAACAGGAGGAGGGGGAACAGGAGGAGGGGGAACAGGAGGAGGGGGAACAGGAGGAGGAGGAGGGGGAACAGGAGGAGGAGGGAGGAGGAGGAGGGAGGGAGGAGGGAGGAGGAGGAGGGAGGAGGAGGAGGAGGAGGAGGAGGAGGAGGAGGAGGAGGAGAAATAGGAGAAGATCGAAGAAGAATAAAGAGATCAGTAGCAACAAGCAGACGATACGAAGAAGAAGAAAAAGAAAGAGTGAGGAGGAGAGTGCGAATGGGGGAGAAGTAGGAGGATGAGGAAGAAAAGGAGGAGGAGTAATACACGTAGAAGAAGGAGAAGACGGAGAGGGAAGACAAGAAGAACGAAGAACCATAAAAACATAATTAGTAAAACGAAAAAGAAAAGGACTGTGAACAAGTCTCTCTCTGGTTCCAACGACCCCGTTCTTTTGGCCTTCTTACTCCCTTCTTTCTTCTCTTTCCTCCCTCCCTCTACTTCCTCCTCCTCCCCACCCCCCCACCACTCCCTCTCACTGCTTCTCATTCATCCTTTCTCTTCCATTCGTTTCCGTCTTTCCTCGCACCCTCTTCGGCGTCTCTTATTTCCCCTCTATTCACGCGTCTCATGAAGTGTTCTTCTCTCTCCCTTGTTTTTTTTTTTTTTCTTATCTGTCGCCCACTTCGTTCTTTTTTGTTTCGCTAATAGGCTTTTTTAACTTGTTTTTTTCTCTGTCTGTTCTATCAGCCTAAATACTTCCTTCTCCTCTCATTACTCTTTAACCCTCTCATCTTTTTTCCATTCCTCCCTCTTTCATTATATCCCTCTCCCTCTCCCTCACCTCCATCTTTCCCTCTCTCTCTCCTCACTCCCTCCCCTCTTCTCTCACTCCCCTCCCACTCATCCCCCTCTTTCCCTTTCCCATCCTCCTCCCTCCCTCCCTCCCACTCCGCCCCCTCTTTCCCTCCCCTCCCACCCTCCCCATCCCTCCACTCTCCCCCTCCCACTCCCTCCCCATCCCTCCCACTCCTCCCCCTCCCTCTCCTCCTCACTCCTCCCCACCTCTTCCCTCCCATCCCCCTCACCTCCTCCCCCTCTTTCCACTCCCCCCCTT
>NC_091551.1:6072352-6084852 GCF_042767895.1 Penaeus vannamei
TAACCGATTCATCCCTGCATTATTCTGCCAACGAACAGGAAATGCCAATCAATCAGCGAACGACGAGGTAAAGGGAAGGGGAATAAGAAGAAGAAAGGGAAAAGGGACGAGATAGGGGGGAGGGGAAAGAGGGAAAAAAGGGGAAAAGAGGGAAGTGGGGAAAAAAGGGGAAAAGGAGAAGAGAAAGGTGAGGGGAAGGGGGTTCGAATAAGGAGGGGAAAGGGAGTGAAACCAGGGGAAAAAAGGGGAGAAGAAAGGTAAAGGGAAGGGGATTCGAACAAGGAGGGGGAAGGGAGGGAAACCAGGAGAGAAAAAAAGGGGGGAAAAGGGGAAGAGAAAGGCGAGGGGAAAAGGGGAAGAGAAAGGTGAGGGGAAAAGGGGGAAGAGAAAGGCGAGGGGAAGGGGGGTTCGCATAAGGAGGAGAGAAGGGAGGGAAACCAAGAGGAGAAAAGGGGAGGGAGGAAGGTAAAGGGGGAAGAGGATTCCGAATAAGAAAGGGAAAGGGGGGGGAAAAGGGGAGGAAATGGGACAAGAAGGGGAAGAGAAAGGTGAGGGGAAGGGGGAAAAGAAGATGGAAAGGGAAAGCGGGAGGGGGATAAGAACAAGGAGGGAGAGGAGAGGTAAGGGGAGGGGAGGGGAAGGGGGAGGGATTGCGGGAAGGAAGTGGGGGCGGGGGTTCGTGCGTGACCTATCACCGATTGCATTCCAAAAGCAAACCTATAAAATGAAAGATCTCCGTGGATGATTAAAGACGAGAAACAATAAAAATAAACAAAAGAGAGAAGTGAAAGGGAAAGAAATGTTTGGGAAGCAGCGAATTGAAAAGCAAATATTCCAAAGACAAAGACGAAGTGTGCGCGCGTGCATGTGTGCGTGCATGAGTGCATATGCGCGCGTGCGTGTGCATGTGTGCGAATGCGTGTACATGTGTGCGTATCCCACGCACTATTCCACACATGCTTGCCACGAGTGATAAGAAAACGAAAAATTTAAGAACTCTTTTCCCCGCACGAAAAAAAAAAAAAAAAAAAAAAAAAAAAATCGCGAGTGACCCCAGCCCCCGGGAGCACCCCGCCGACCCTTCCCGCAAGCCCGACCTCGAGGCCGCCCCTTCGCCGCACCTTCGCAAACGTGCATGCAAATCAACCTTCGCCCGGATACAATTCACGCCGGCAGCCAGAAAGGAAAGTGGGGGGGGAAATGCATGTATAGATCTGATGAAGTCGTGGCTCCGTGGGATGAATCCGACGCGCGAGGGGAGACAAAGCAAGCATCTCCCCTGGTGAAGCCAGCGAAGCAAGAGGATTTGCTCTCGCCTTACATGGGGAGGGGGAGAAGTGGCACTCCCTTTCAGTCCGTGCACACGGCGAGGGCTGCAAAAGCGGAGATGTAACATACGATATAGACTATTATTCTCTCTCGTTCTCGTCTCTCGTCTCTCGTCTCTCTCTCTTTCTCACCTTCCCTCTTTCTCACTCTCTCTACTCTCTCTCTCTTTTTCTCTCTCCCTCTCTCTCTCTCTTTTCTACCCTTCCTCTCTTTGCCTCTCCTTATCTTCTTTTCCCTCCCTATCTCTTTCCATCCCTCATATCTCCTCCCTCCCCCTCCCTTCCTCCCAACCTGCCAAACGTCGCCGCCAAACACGTGCCACCCTCCCCCAACCATTCCCCTTATCACCCGCCAGAGCCGTGGCTGCAGCATAGCATCCAGTCAAGCACGATCGCTTCCTCGTGCAAGCATGCACCTTGGCAGCACCTCCCCTCCCCCTGCACCTCCCCACCCCCTACACCTCCCCAGTTACTTAGTCACTGAGTCCTTCTATTCTTAGATTGAGGGGGATGGGGGGTGGGGGGTAGGGTTCAGTCAATACATGGCCGTGTGCACGTTGCTATATGCACGAGCAAAACACATGTTCATTAGGTATGCGCGCATGCTCCCTCACACGCACACGAACAGCCGGATACCTACACGCGCACACAAACACACACATGCTATTCTTGTCGACAAACTTTCCCTATCCGATGAACTTCATGCACTCTAAAACAATTCAACCAATACAGGGACGCTGAAAAATAAATACCGACGGAAAAAAAAGATCCCCGCTGTAAACAACCCTTCATAGAAAACGGACCACCCGCAAGATGTAAACAAAGACGCAAGCATCCTTCAAAATCTGTAGACGCGGATTTCCTGATGTCCATAACTTCCTCGCAAAGACCGACCGTTGTTCAGGCTGAAACTAGTGAACTACTAAACATCATCACCCTTCAACTACCACGGAGAGAGTGTGGTCCCCGGACATACAGAAGAACAATTGTCGGCTAAAAATTACTGGGAAGATGCTGGAAATAAAGCGACTGCCAAGAAACTAAAATTACCGCATCCGCCACGGCTACTATTAGGCAGCTACAGCCTGCTCAGATCCCACATCTGGTAGACCGGCTACTACACTTATTTACTCACTTCTTCATTCACACTGTTTCACTCTTACTCTCTTACACTCCCCCCCCCCCTCTCTCTCTCTCTCTCTCTCTCTCTCTCTCTCTCTCTTTCATTCTCTCTCTCTCTCTCTCTCTCTCTCTTTCATTCTCTCTCTCTCTCATTCTCTCTCTCTCTCTCTCTCTCTCCTTCCCTACTCGTCCACGAGTTCATATAGCACAAAGACGAAAAGGTAGAGAAAAGACGAAGAGGAGGATAAAAGAGAAAGTCGAAGAAAACGAAAGGCAAGAGCAGAGAGCAGCAACGCTACATTGAATTGGCCAATATACAAAGAAATAAATCTAGGAGAAGCTGGACACTACACTCTCAGAATCACGTACAGGAGAAAGAGAGCATGTGCCGGTCAGAGGAATAGAGGGGTGGGGGAGAAAGGGAGAGAGAGAGAGAGGGAGGGAGAAAGGAGAGGAGGGAGGAGGAGGGAGGGAGAAGGAAGGAAGAGAAAGGAAGAGAAGGGAGAGGAAGACAGGAGACAGAGGAGAGGGACAGAGACAGACAGAGAGGGAGAGAGAGAGGGAAGGAAAGAGCGAAAGGAGAGAGAGAGACCGAGAGAGAGAGAGAGAGAGAGAGAGAGAGAGAGAGAGAGAAAGAGAGAAAGAGAGAAAGAGAGAAAGAGAAACAGAGAGAGAATAGCAATAACAAAGAGGGACAGAGGGAACCATTACCACAGATGTTCCTTCCACCGGGCATCGGGTCTGTCCGGTATGCAAAAAATGAAGACAACAACTGCCCGTCCCTTGGCATGCAACATCTTTTTCTTCTTCTTCGTCTTCTTCTTCTTCTTCCTTTGAGACGTGACGCAGAGACGCCCAATAAAAGTCAGCGGCTCCCGAACATCAGTAGTGGTGCAGGGCAAGGTTTTAGTGCCGCTAAATTAAGAAAATAATCAAGTCGGGTGAATCTCCATTTTGCACGTGCTGCCGATCGTCAAGACAACGTGAAGCATTCCTGTCCTAAAAATACGATGGCCAGTAAAAGCAAAAAGCATTTTCTCGTTCCACTGGCTCTTGCTCCTATCAAGCATCGAAGTGTAGGCGTAGCAGGACTACGAAATCCATGTCTGAGGCATAGGCATTGTACACTGATTTTCTCGCCCTCGCTCTCTCTCTCTCTCTCTCTCTCTCTCTCTCTCTCTCTCTCTCTCTCTCTCTCTCTCTCTCTCTCTCTCTCTCTCTCTCTCTCTCTCTCTCTCTCATCTTTCCTCTCTCTTCTCGGGAAAAGAAATCAAATACATTTTGGTTTGCTCCAAAATCCAGATATTCCCAAAGTTGGGGAAAATATCAACAAAAAAGGCTAACAACTTTCACGGCACCGCATATATGTTTACATGAGCTAAAAGCAAAGTCTTTCCCTTGCTTCCAAAAAAAAAGGAAAGAAAAAAATACTTTCCAAGAGTCCACATTTTAATTCAGACCCTGATATCCAGCCAGATGCTCCTGCGCGCAAGCATAGGGCGCCGAATGATTTCAAGACGGATGAAAGCAAAAAGGATGAAAGCAAAAAGGATGAAAACAAGACGGATGAAGCCAGCTTGTTCTTTGGGGAAATGTGAAGGAAATCTCGGCCGTGGAGCTTACAAGTCGTATTGCTTTTGTTTCGCAACTGCAACCTTTCCGTCTCCCTTGTTCTGTCCCTCCA
Source organism: Penaeus vannamei (assembly GCF_042767895.1). Lineage (NCBI taxonomy): Eukaryota > Metazoa > Arthropoda > Malacostraca > Decapoda > Penaeidae > Penaeus > Penaeus vannamei. The sequence goes on from NC_091551.1 coordinate 6,076,487, forward strand.
TCACTCCTCCTTCTCATTCTACTATCTTTTTCCTCCACTTTCTCTCGTTCTAACCTCTCCCTCTCACCCCGTCTCTCCATATTTCTTTCCTTCCATCCCCTACCTGCCCTGCTGTTTCTCCTTCCAGTCATCTTTTCTGACTTTCCTTTAATTCGTTCTCTCTCTCTCTCTCTCTCTCTCTCTCTCTCTCTCTCTCTCTCTCTCTCTCTCTCTCTCTCTCTCTCTCTCTCTCTCTCTCTCTCTCTCGCTCTCTCTCTTCTCCCACATGCTTCCTAATATTCTCTAAAACACACCTTTTTATCTATATCTCCCTTTTTCATATTCTATTCTCTCCACCCCTTCTTTCTAAGAAGAAGAAGAAGAAGAAGAAGAAGAAGAAGAAGAAGAAGAAGAAGAAGAAGAAGAAGAAGAAGAAGAAGAAGAAGAAGAAGAAGAAGAAGAAGTAGAAGAAAAAAAAAGAAAGAGAAGAAAATGGCCCACAAAGTCTCCCACATAACAGAAACTACTTATTATCAGTGATAAAGAAACAGCCAAGTCATTGTCTGTGTTTACCTTCCTCAGATAACGTATCATCTGAGATCCGTCATATGTTCCAATAACTGCACCATCTCAATCTGTGTGTCTTGCCTAATCAATCTGATCTCAATTGAGAAGCCAGCCTCCCAAATAGCCTAAAATAGTATTTATTAATGATCTATATCAAAGTTGAAAATACATACAATAATAATAAAAATAATAATCATTATTACTATCATCATTATGTTGTTATTGTTATTATTATCATTATTATTATTATTATTATTATTATTATTATTATTATTATTATTATTAAAAAAATAACAATGACAATAGCAATTGCAATAATAATAATAACAGTAATGATAATGATAAGAATAATAATAATAACAGTAATGATAATGATAAGAATAATAATCATAATAATAACAACAATAACAACAACAACAACAAAACAACAATAACAATAATAATTCAAAAAATCCTAATGAAAAATTCTGAAATAAAAATATTTTTCATCAGGTTCCGACCTCCAGTGCTCACAGGGCAGAACGCAACAAGCACAGCGAACATTGAAGGAGAGGGTGATAACAGCAATAATGATGATGATGATGAAACAGACGACGAGGACCCCGGCCGCGACGACGGATATGGCGACGACTACGATAAGACTTCCATCTTGGGAAAGGTTCAATTTGGTTATCGAAGTCACTCGCAGCGAACGGCGTTGAACCCAGGGTGAAAAATATGACGCGTTCAAAATATGACACGCGATCTCATGCCATGACAGCCTGCGTTCCAGCTGTCATATCCGAGCGATGCTATCGGGGCGGCTTTAATTTCCCTTGGGCCTACGGAACTTGGTCAGACTGAGACTGAGATCTGGTCTCGCTTTAACCCGCTGGAGGCAGAGATTCGCTTTTTGTGCCCCTCCATTTATTCCCTCCGCTTCTTTTTGTCCTTCTCTTCTTATCTTTCACTTCCCTTCAGTCTAAGTCTCCTCACCTTCTCGAGCTTTCTAATGACTCAACTACCCTATCTTATCTTAATCTATCCTATCCTATTCCCTTCCTTCCCTTCCCTGTCCATCCCTTCCCTTCCCTTCCCACCCCTCCCCTTCCCCATCCTCTTCCCTTCCCTTCCCCATCCCCAACCCCTTACTCACCCGAATCCATCCCCATCCCATCCCACCCCGATCCCTTCCATCCCCCGCGCCCACAGCTGCACAAAAAAACACCCCCATGGCACTCACCGGCCTGGCACAGCGCCCGCGTCTTCAGGTAGGCGATGGTAAGCCGCATGACCGACGCCTTGTCCAGCTGCGACACTGTCTGCGCAGGCAAGGGCAGGGCGTTGGCCAGCTCCGTGAAGATCTCGCTCTCCTTGCCTCGCCGACATCTTGCCGCATCGCGAGACTTCTCCTTCCGCTTCTCGCTGTTCCTGGGGGGAGGGGAGAAAAGGGGCGGTCAGTAACGTCGAATAAACAGGTGGCTGAGAAAACGGATAGTTAGTTGGGGCCAATAAAGAGGTGGGAGAGAAAACGGGCAGTCAGCTGAGGCCAATAAACAGGTGGGAGAGAAAACGGGCAGTCAGCTGGGGCCAATAAACAGGTGGGAGAGAAAACGGGCAGTCAGCTGAGGCCAATAAACGTGGGAGAGAAAACGGGCAGTCAGCTGAGGCCAATAAACAGGTGGGAGAGAAAACGGGCAGTCAGCTGGGGCCAATAAACAGGTGGGAGAGAAAACGGGCAGTCAGCTGAGGCCAATAAACAGGTGGGAGAGAAAACGGGCGGTCAGCTGAGGCCAATAAACAGGTGGGAGAGAAAACGGGCAGTCAGCTGAGGCCAATAAACAGGTGGGAGAGAAAACGGGCAGTCAGCTGAGGCCAATAAACAGGTGGGAGAGAAAACGGGCAGTCAGCTGAGGCCAATAAACAGGTGGGAGAGAAAACGGGCAGTCAGCAGGGCCAATAAACAGGTGGGAGAGAAAACGGGCAGTCAGCTGAGGCCAATAAACAGGTGGGAGAGAAAGGGGAGATCAGCTACAACAAACAAACATCTAGGCAAGAAAAGGGGCATTCGGCAACTGCGAATGAACGGATGGCGTGAAGGTAATTCAGAAGAACATAAAACAGAGAAGACGATGAGCGGGAAATGAAAAACAAATAAGAATAAAACTGAATAAAGACAATAAGCCGCAGCTGGAATTTCGAAGAGGTTATAATCACAGCCAAGACCAACGTTAAATAATGAGTTCACAGCCGAAATAAAGAAGAGAAAATGTAAAGTGAGAGAGAAGACAAAGAGCTTCAAGCAACAAATCATACACAAAGAAAAATATAGAAAGGAGATAACAAAAGACCAGACAAAGGGATATTAATGCTATAAATCTAAACAATAAAATACTTGCGTTCCAAAGACTGAAATCGTTTAACTCTCAAGCCCTTTGCATAATCAGTCATTTTAGATAATTACAGTATTCAAAAGTGATCTCTCCGCTCCGTTAATCTCATTCCGAAGGAATTTGGGCATAGTGTACGAAATGTTAAAATTGGTAGTCACTCCTAAACCGCTGAAATAACCTCCCTGTCTCTCTCTCTCTGTCTCTCTCTGTCTCTCTCTCTCTCTCTCTCTCTCTCTCTCTCTCTCTCTCTCTCTCTCTCTCTCTCTCTCTCTCTCTCTCTCTCTCTCTCTCTCTCTCTCTCTCTCTACCAGCCCTCACATATATGAAAACAAAGAAATTTCGGAATAGTATTGAACTTAGCCACCTATTGCCTTCGAAAGAGAAAAAACACCAAAGACAAAAAATCCGAAAACAACATTGAATTCCGCATAAACTAAAAATAAATAGAAAAAAATCACAGCTGGCACGCGACCCCAGCCCGCGCCGGCACCCACTCCCCTTTGTCAGTCTTCCCCGCGGAACCTTCCCCGTCAGGAGGGCCAAACCGTCTCCAAGGATCCCCATGGCTAGTACCTGCTCCTCCTGCTGCTGACCCAGGAGAAGGGCGGCCTGCAGAAGGGCGGCGCGACGTCGACGGTGTTCCTTAGGCACAGGCGAGCGAAGGCATTTCTGCGTCTTCCGAGGGAAAGGTTTTTCAACATTTTCGATGTTTCTGATACTTCCTTGCAAAGTTTGGGCGTTCTAGAAAGCGAAATTTTCCTCTTTCTTCCTTAACTCTTTCTGGGAGCTATATATTCTGGAATTCGTATCGAAGTAACGTCGATAGGACGACTTCACAGGCTGAACACATTCAGCGAGATCCACCAGCTTTAATAATAAGCAATAATCAAGTCCAACTCCTCAACAAACACTTCTCCTCAAGTGAATAACATAAGCACTCTATAATGAAACTTCGTCTGATTTCCAACAGTAAGTGCGCCACAAGGAGGCATTTCCTATTTCATTATCCTCTCGATATTTCCTCTGCAGTTTCCCTCAGTGACCAGCGGCCGAAGAAGCGGCCTTTCGACACCTTTCACTGGCTGCGGCGAGGAAGCCCACGAAGCCCCGGCTCTTGTGGCCGTGTCGTCATGAACACGAGAAGGGGAAGGCGGGGAACAGAGGAACGCCGAGGTTCCTAAGCACAGCAGCCTCCTCTGAGTTCGGCGGATGTTCACCCCGGCCAGAGCCCGTTCAAGCGCGGCCCGAGAGCCGGTGGTGGCGAGTGAACAGAGTCCAGAGTTTGTCGCAGCAGTACCAGGTCATCTCCAGGATCTGGATGAAGGCCTGGCTCCAGTCGATCGCGAAGAACACCTTGTATCCGGCGTCTTTGCCCGGACCCATGGCACGCTCGCGAGAACACACGCGCCGGGAGTGAACGGAGGCTAGTTCTACTCTCGGTTCTAATAGGGAAGATATAAGCGCACACACTAGCTGAAGCGAGCACACAAGCACAAGCACGCGCGGGGTCACGCCACGCCCATGATATCCACAAGGAACACACGAAGGCGCGCGAGTCACAGATCCGACGGCGGGGGCGCGGGGAGAGCACACGCTAAACACCACACGCACAGCCACGAAGCCGCTCTGTCGTCACCCTGACCTTCGCCAGGAGGAACAGGGAATATCAGCGTGGAAGGTCAGGGCGAGGGCGCGGTAAGGCCGTGCTCTGTGGCGGGGTGGGTGGCGGAGTACTGGGCGGCCGCGGCGCCGTTCGAGCCATGCACACAACCGCCAAGCATGTGCCAGGACGTATGGGGAAGGGGAGGGGGAGGGGGCAGAGGGGAGGGGCGAAAGGTTACTAGGGAACAGGTCACCGCCAGAGGGCACACTGCAGTCCTCTCGGCCTCCAGGCACTCGTGACCAACTTATCTGTCACGTCGTCGCGCTTGCACCCCCCCTCTCCCCTCTGGCAGCCCCCGCTCCCCCTCCGTCCCATGATGTTCTTCCTCGAGCATGGGAGCACGTCGGATTCACATGCAGTCCAATCCTCTTGCTTGATTCGCGAATTCCGTCTTTCCGTGCCAACCTCTCCCCCCGCCCCCTCCCCCAACCCGGCAGAATCACGCGCAAGATTGTTTATCCGCCTTAGCGCCGCCCCCAGCCACGTGGCGGAGTGAGGGGGCGGCCACTTCGAAGGGAAGGAGATGGGAGGGGCAAGGGGTAGATGCAGAGAACGGATGGAAGAAAGGAGGGAGAGAGATGGAGAGGGAGGGAGATAAACGACAATCGGGTGCGGATGCATGACAAACCAATGCTGTTGAACTCAAACAATAATCCTCAAGCTATATAAACGTCTTTCCCAGCATTAAATAAGAGATATTGCGCGCGTGTTTTTATTGCGCGCGTGTGTACAGGGTTCAGGAGTGGCCCGCGTGTCCGTAAGATGTGATCATAACGTACATATCTGCGTGAGGCGCTGTGTACACTCTCGTAAAAAAGATTTTGGTCCACAGACCGATATTCATGAAGCTGATGGACCATCCGCAGGGAATAAAGGCCACGGACACGAACCCCGTAAGATGCGGCCCGAAGACAAACCCGCTTCGGAACCCCACTGATCGGCGAGCGGGGTTCGCGTCTCCCATACCAAGACGGGGGCACATCAAACCCTTCTCACACATCAGTACTACAGCCCTTGCCAAACGCTTACACCATCATCCCTCCCCTCCCCTCCCCTTCCCTCCCTGCATCCGCCTTCCCCCTACCTCCCCCCCCCCCCGGTCACCTGTCTATCGACTCATCCACCCCCACACCGCCCCCCTCCCCATCTTCCCTCCTCCCCAGCAAGGGTATTTGGGGAAAGGGCGACGCCGGAGCCAGCTGGCGGCCTCGCCAACCGCATGACGACCGCATAAAAGACTCATTAGTTCCCGCAGAAGGTGGAAGGACAGGGGGAATGGGGGAGAAGGCCAAGGGATGATAAGGGAGGAAGGGCGAGAAGAAAAAAAAGAAAGGAGAGGCGAAGAAAGGGAGGAAGAGGGAGAGGAAGGACAAGGAAAGACGAAGAAGGGTAGGGATAAGTAGAGGGGGAGAGAGCAACGGAGAGAAAAGGAGGGAAAGGGAGAACAAAGGGTAGTGGGGGGAAAGGGGAGGAGGAAGGACGAGGAAGAAAGGACTGGGGAGGAGAAGAAACGTAGGAAATGGGGGAGGGAGAGAAAAAAGGAGAAGGAGGAGGCGGAAGTTGGGAAGAGGAAGAGGGGGAGAGGGGGAATAACTGGACGAGGGAGAAGAAGGAAGGGGAGCAGAGGGTTTAAGAAGGGTAAGAGGAAGGGCAAAGGGAAGAGGATGAAGAGGGAGAGTGGGGGGGGGGGGGCGAACGGGCGGGTGTGTGGGGAGGGGTGGGGGCAGGAGAAAGAACTTGCTAGATGTCCTTATTATGCAACCACTACTGCCAAATGGGCGGGAGTGATAGGATTATGTAAAGAGTGTGTGTGTGTGTGTGTGTGTGTGTGTGTGTGTGTGTGTGTGTGTGTGTGTGTGTGTGTGTGTGTGTGTGTGTGTGTGTGTGTGTGTGTGTGTTTAAGTGCGTGTTTGTGTAAGTGCGCGTTTGTGTTAATGCGTGTGTGCGCCCGTGCATGTCCAAGTCAGTGCGTGCGTGTATGCATGCAAGTACGTGCATGTGCGTGCGTGCGTGAGTGCGTGTGAGGATGTGTGTGCGCGCGAGCGATTAATTTCCCCCCCAGGTCCTAGCCAATCCGCCCCCTCCGTCGACACACTCGCAAGGAACAGATTGGCGAGAGCATCCCCGGCAGCCCCACTGAATGGCCTCCCTCCCCCCCCCCCTCCCACTCTCCGCATCATAAAGTACTCCCACTCGCGAAGGGTGTCGCTCTCACTCAAGGGTGAGCGGTGGCTACTGTCCGGCCCCGCCCGCTTGACACGCAGTACAAGCCCGGCAGTCATGGAGCCCCTCGATGGGCACTGCCAGCTGCCATAACAAACATCCCGCGAGCCAAGATTTACAACGCCCCCTGTGTACGTATGGGGAAGGGGTACGCGTGTGTTTGTGCGTGCGTGTGTCCTACATCCATTACGTATTATATCTCCTGTTCAAATAAACAATTAAGGCAGAAGACATTCCCGATTCCCCTGCGAGGTGGTTCTGGCAGCCGACGTCACTCCCAACAAAGCTTCTCCAAAGCCATGGGGCATGTGTTGCTACCTACCCCCTCCCCCTCCCATCCCCCCTCCCCCACTTTCTTCTGGCTCAAAGAGCCTCGTAAATTGCTTTCGTGAATCAGGTGATGCCCAGGTGAAGCCCACGACCTCACCTTGGCGGGAATGCGCAGGGGACAGCCTCTAGTCTCACGTACTCACTCACTGAGTGGGATGGGGAAGGGGAAGGGGAGGGAGAGAGAGGAAAGGAATAGGGGAGGGGGGGGAGGGTAAGAGGGGGTTGGGAAGAGTGATCATAAGAAGGGGAAGAAGGATGGGGTAAGAGGAGGAAACTGGGTATTCCGTATCTGCAGAAATGAAACAGAAACGGTTATGGTGATGTCAGGAGAGGAGGGGAAGGCAAGGTGCAAAACGTGTAACGAAACGCAAGGGGGGGGGGGGGGCAAAACATGGTTAAATCGAACCAAGAGACGAAGACAAAAGAGAATTGCCTGATTATCTCTACCCATCCCCGAGAGGAGAAGAGAGGAGGAGGACGGAGAACCACCTCGAGGCAAGAGCCAGACGGCCGCGGCGCCAAGACGTCCGGGGAAGAGCGCCCTCCGCGGCGGCACGACACAGAACTCGGAAGAGCGAAAGAGAGACAACGACCGAGTCACAGCCAATACCGACTTCATCTCCTGGACAAAGATTCCGCCGAGGCTGCTTGTCCATTTTAAGAACCTAAAGGCATCCTCTGGCCGTTCGTCTCCGCGCCATCCAAACAGGGAGGAGAGAGCGCCGCGCCGGGGCTGACGACGCCTGGGACAGATTGAGTGTAATTGCTACATGGGTCAGCGGCCCCGCCTGACCCGTCCCTTGCGTCAGGGACTCGCTCGCTCGCTCGCTCTCTCTCTCTCTCTCTCTCTCTCTCTCTCTCTCTCTCTCTCTCTCTCTCTCTCTCTCTCTCTCTCTCTCTCTCTCTCTCTCAAGATGATGTCCTCAAGATGATGTTCACTCACTCACTCCCTTTCTCACTAGCACATACATACTCACCCACTCACCCCTTCTCATTCATTCCCGCTCTTTCTCTTACTCAACCCACTCGCCCACCTACCCACCCACTCACCCACCTACCCACCCACTCACCTACCTATCCACGCCTACAACCCACCCACTCCCTCCGCCACCCAACTACCCACCCACCAAGTCCGTTCCCCTCCCGACAGAAACGCACCTCCGAAGCGACGTCGCAGCGGCCAGAGAGCCACGCTGCGGTCGCCTCCTTTGTCTTGTCAGAGCGAAGCCCTA
>NC_091551.1:6087352-6107352 GCF_042767895.1 Penaeus vannamei
GAGAGAGGAAGGAGAGAGAGAGAGAGAGAGAGAGAGAGAGAGAGAGAGAGAGAGAGAGAGAGAGAGAGAGAGAGAGAGAGAGAGAGAGAGAGAGAGAGAGAGAGAGAGAGAGAGAGAGAGAGAGAGAGAGAGAGAGAGAGAGAGAGAGAGAGAGAGAGAGAGAGAGATTAATAGAGAGGGAGAGGAGAGAGAGAGAGAGGAGAGGAGAGGAGAGTGAGGAGAAAGGAGAGAGAGAGAGAGACAGATAGGAGAGAGAGAGGAGAGAAGACAGATAGGAGAGGAGAGAGAGATGAGAGAAGATAGATAGGAGAGGAGAGAGGAGAGAGAGAGGACAGATAGGAGAGGAGAGAGGAGAGAGAGAGGAGAGGAGACAGAAAGGAGAGAGAGAGGAGAGAAGACAGAAAGGAGAGAGAGAGGAGAGAAGACAGATAGGAGAGGAGAGAGAGAGGAGAGAAGACAGATAGGAGAGGAGAGAGAGAAGAGAGAAGACAGATAGGAGAGGAGAGGAGAGAGAGGAGAGGAAAATATGGAGGCTGAGAGAACGAGCCACGACTCCTGATCGACGGGGTCCGCCTTATCGAGTGCTCTGCGGCTTCGTCTGTCTTTCTTCGTCTCTCGTTTGCTTCCTTCTGGTTACTCTGTTCTTTGATTTCTCACTTATCGGCGTTATTCCTATTACCCACTTCTTTGATCTTTTTTTATCGATTTGATTATTATTACCACTTTTGTTTATTTCTTTTCATCGATTTTATTACCTATTTCTCTTATTCTTTTTTTTATCGATTTTATCATTATTACCCATTTATTTGATTATTTTTATCTATTCTATTATTATTAGCAATCTTTGACTTTCTTCTGTCGATTTTGCTATTATTGCCAATTTCTTTGATTTCTTTTTTATCGATTTTATTCCTATTACCTATTTTTTATTTCCCTTCATCGATTTTATTGCTATTGTGTTACCTTAGTATTACTTATTTTTCATTTCTTTATTTGTCTTAATGTAATCTTTATAATTTATCTTTAAATGTTATCACTATCATCATTAGCGTTAAATGTTATCATAATCCATCACCATCGCTGCTGCTGTCATCACCACTACTACCGCCACTATCATCACCACCATACCCACAACCACAATTACCATTATTATCACCATCATCAATCACCTTCACCATCAGTCACAACCACCATCACCACCAACCACAACCATCACCACCAACCACAACCATCACCACCAATCACCATCCACAACAACCACCCTCACCAGCAACCACAACCACCATCCCCATCACCACCAACCACAACCATAACCACCAATCACCATCCACAACCACCCTCACCACCAACCACCACCACCATCCTTATCACCACCAACCACAACCACCATCACCACCAACCACAACCACCATCCCCATCACCACCACCAACCACCAACCACAACCACCATCCCCATCCTCATCACCACCAATCACCACCACCAACAAAAATCGCCACCCCCAAAGCCCGAAGCCCGAATTCAATCCCAATCGACCGAGACTCATTACCGACGTCGCCCTTGGACTCGCGCCGCCGGGGACCGCATGCCAAGTGGACGAGGGGGACATGCTCGTCATCTCAAGCACCGAGTCATGGCTCCGAGTCCGAGGTGGGGTGGTGGGAAGGGGGAAAGGTGGGGAGGTGGGGAGAGTTAGGGAGGTGGGAAGGGGGGGAGGTGGGAAGGGGGGGAGGTAGGGAGATGGGTAGGTGGGGAGAGTTAGGGAGTTAGAGAGGTGGGGGAGGTGGGCAGTTGGGAAGGGGGAGAGGTGGGGAGGTGGGCAGGTGGGGAGAGGTTGGGAGATAGGGAGATAAGCAGGTGGGGAGAAGTAGGGAAGTGGGGAGAGATGGGGAGGAGGGGGGAGGGGAGTTCGGTGGCCATTAAGCAATTCTCTTAAGCACTGGATCATCACAACGACACATGACACGACGCGCACTGATTCAAGCACAAAGAGACATTAGAATGAGAGACAGTGGGAGAGGGGGTGGGAGCGGGAGGGAGGGGGGGAGAAAGGGAAGAAGAGCGAGAGAGAGAGAATGAGACAGAGGAAGATGGAGAGTGAATGAAGGAGATATAAAGACAGAGCGATAGAGAGAATAGGATAGAGAAAGGGGGAGAGTGAGTGAAGAAGGAGTGAATGAAATGACAGTGGGCTAAAGAAGACACAGAAGACAAAGAATGAGAACAAGCAGAAAACGAAGAAGACCCGAGCAGCAAAACCCAGCAACCCGACTGTCCTCTCCGCACGTCGAAACACCGTCGACGACAATCCAAAAAACGGACCCCAAACAAACAAAAACAAAAGAGAGAGAGAAAAAAAAATCAATAAACCAGATCAAGCAAGCAAGCACAAATATCTCCCGCGAAAACTAATATTAGATTCGAGGAACTCATTAAGGACGCGGCTTGAAAACAGCGCCGGCCCCCTCCTCCTCCTCCTCCTCCTACTCTTCTTCTTCTTCTTCTTCCTCCTACTCTTCTTCTTCTTCTTCTTCCTCCTCCTCTTCCTCCTCTTCTTCTTCTTCTTCTTCCTCCTCTTCCTCCTCCTCCTCCTCCTGCTCCTCCTCCTCTTCCTCCTCCTCTTCCTCTTCCTCCTTCTCCTCCCTCCTCCTCCTCCTCCTCCTCCTCCCTCCTCCTCCTCCTCCTCGGCCCTCAAGGCTCGACCAGCGCCGCGCCGGGAATTTAATGCCGGCCGCTCGGGAAGCCTTCTCCTCACCTCCCCCCCTCCCCTCCCCTCCTTCCCTCCTTCCCCTTATCCGCCGATTTCCTCCACGGAGTCGAAGAGAAAAAAAGCAATTACCTCATAAACGCACTTTTACCCATGTCAGATTGTACATGGTGGGTGTTCCGATTATTTTTTCTTATCACTGTCTCTTTTCTTTTCTTTCTTATTCTTTACGTGGATTCTTTTACATTCTTCTCTCCCTTCGCTCTCCCCTTATTTCTCTGCTTCCTTTTTCTTTCATCTTACGTTTCTCCACCCTCTCTACTTCGTTCCTTGTTTACATTTTCTTCCATTCTTCTTTCTCCTACTTTCTCTTTTCCTCTCCTCTCCCTCTTTCATATCCCATTTGTACTCTCCTTCGCCTTCTCTCCGTCCCACTCCTCTCTCTTCCTCTCTCTACCCTTTATCTCTCTTTCCTTATCCCCTCTAACCTCGTTTCTCGATCTCCCCCATCCCCTTCTTCTGCACCTCCATTATTCCTTTTCCAATCCCTCCCTCTCCCTTCTTCCCTCCCTCCCACCCACCCATCCACCCTCCCTCCCTCCCCACCCTCCCTTCCTTCCATCCCTCCTTTCCTCCCCCCTTCCCTACCTCCCTCCCTCCCTCCCTCGCCGCGTACGCACGCCCCCCCTCCCCTCCCCCCCTCCAGCGAGGGCGCCCGTGATCATTCAGCTAATGGCCGCCCGTGCCCTTCGTCTGGCTGGCTGGCATTGGCGACGCTCCACGAAGCCCCGATCTCGCGCCGCCGGGGAATGACGTGTTGGCGACAACGTAACTCCTGCCGCTCGACCCCGCCAGGCGTCAACCCTTTTACGACCGCCGCCGCGTGTGCACGCCCATGCCGACGCTCTCGCAAGCACATACACCTCGGTGCATAAAGAGCTATAAATAACACACCCCGACGCACACGGCATAATGCATGCAAGTAAGCATACGCATACACATACGCTGCATACACGCAAACACGCACGTAGGTCCGCGTATACTCGTGCAAGCGCCCTTGAAGAGGCACAGGGACACGGAGACAAACACAAGGCACCGACATGGAAAACAAGGGCACGACACACACCATGGCCTATATCGCACATAACGGAAACGCACAACATAAAACACAGACACACACACACACACACACACACACACACACACACACACACACACAAACACACACACACACACACACGCACGCACGCACACACACACACACAAAAAAAAAAACATGAACACCTATATTCCACCTATCACGCCCACAACAAGCACACGCGCCCACACCTTAACAAGCGACGCTGCTGGGCCGGAACTCTTCCCAAAGAAAGCGAGAGAAGAGGACAAAAAAATGCAAGAAACAGCGAGAGAGAGAGAGAGAGAGAGAGAGAGAGAGAGAGAGAGAGAGAGAGAGAGAGAGAGAGAGAGAGAGAGAGAGAGAGAGAGAGAGAGAGAGAGAGAGAGAGAGACCGACAGACCGACAGACAGAGAGAACGAGAGAGAGAGAAAAAAAAAAAAAAAAAAAAAATAACCCGTTACAATAAGGCGAAAGTGACGTTGATCTTGCATATCGACGTCGACCTAAATGCATTCAACAGAGCTCAGAGCGGAAGGAGAGAGACGCCCACGGAGAAGAACGTGGCGAGAAAGACAATGCGAGATGGAGCAGCGAGGGAGGTCGAAGATTTAAGCACGAGGCAATGGGGGTGGGGGTGGGGGAGGAAGAGGAGGAGGAGGAGGAGGAGGAAGAGGAGGAGGGAAGAAGGAGGAGGAGGAAAAGAGGAAGGAGGAGGGAAAGGAGGAAGGAAAGAAGAAGGTGGTGGAGGGTAGAAGGAGGAGGGAAGAAGAAGGATGAAGAGGAGAAGGAGGGAAAGAGGAAGGAGGAGGAGGAGGGAAAGAGGAAGGAGGAGGAGGAGGAGAGTTGGAGGAAGAGGAGATAAAAGAAGAGTACAGAGAAGTGCAAGAAAAAGAGGCACTGGAAGGAGAAGTAGAGGGTGGATAGTAAAAGAAATAAAAACAAAAACGAAATAGGAATAACGACAGGAAGAATACAACATAATAACAACACTGTCAACATCTGTAACAATCAATAACCACCGTATCCTCATTTACAACACCAAGAAGAATAACAGCGACAAAATCATGATAATTGCAACAGTTAATACATAAACGATAAAAAACGCAAATTAAATTAAGATAAACTAAAAAAAAGAGAGAGAATAAGGAGTAGAAACAAAAAGAAAACAAAAGATAGGAAAAGGAAGACAGATGAGGGAGAAGAAGAGGTAAATAGAAGAAACGAGAATTGGCAACAAATGATGAACAACTGAGAGAAAAAAAAAGATGAAGAGAAACAAGAGAGGAACAAGAAAAAAAAGAGAAGAGCTAGAGAAAAAAAGAGAATAAGAAAAAGAGAGGAACGAGAGAGAAAAGAGGAGCTAGAGAGAGAAAAAAAGATCACGAGAAGATGATGATAACAAGAGAAGAAAAAGTTGAGAAAGTGATGATAAAAAAAAAATGCACACCTCAATACCTGGAAAGACGAAGCCGCATACAAAGCCAGCAGGAAGAAGGAAGAGGAAACGCCAACGGCACGCGGCAACGACTACTAAAGCCATTAAGAGTAACACCTGCACACCACCCCCGGCCCCCCTCCCGCCCTCCTCTTCTTCAGCCTTCCTTCTCTAAATTCACTCTCTTCCTCTTCCTCTCCTTCATTCCCCTTCATTCAACAACATGTCCCCCTTTTTCTGTCTACCCTCTTTTTCTTTTCATTTTTTTCTTCATCCGTGCCTTAAAGAGAATGACAGACAGACAGACAGACAAACAGATACAGACACACACACACACCGGAAATCGTAAACTTTTGAGAACTCGAGAAATAATGAGCTCCGCTTTCAACGACGAGACGGAACTGATTGCAACTGTTTCGTCTGATCCTGACATTACTCAAGCAATATCAGACATTCTGCATTATGAAAAAATAGGCTTCAACAACCAGATTGTAAGTTTTTTTTATCTATTGAGTTCTTATTACGACTATCATTTCAGGCACTTCAAAAAAGAAAGAAAGAAAGAAAGAAAGAAAGAAAGAAAGAAAGAAAGAAAGAAAGAAAAAAAAAAAAAAAAAAAAAAAACTTGGGAAGCTGAAAAACCGACGCCATATCTGTGACGTCATCCTGCTTGGTCCCGAGGGCTGGCGCCTGGATCCCAACCCTACGGCCACCCCACCTCCCTAACATCGACTCCGGACGTCCAGAACTCGGACTCTACTGCCAATTCCGCTTGAAATTCGGCGAATAACGCGGAAGTGTACCCATCGCAATCGCGGAGACACACGGCCAACACCGACCGTTCCCTTATCCGGCACCCGAGCCCTTGGGAGAGCGATATCTACGGCGAAGACAACGCGATAAGAGGAAGCGTATCACCGGCCGATAAGAATCGGAATGTCTGCGACAGAAACAGAAACGTGACGTCATGGCAAAACCGATATTCTTGGAGCAAAGGCCATGTGGGTGTGGGGTGGGGGGGTTGCACACCTGGTCACAGTGAGAACTGTTCCCCGACTGTTGCTAAGATAATTATTCTCCCTCTCCCTCTCCCCCTTTGGGGGGGGGAGGTGGGGGGGGGGGGGTTGCACACCTGGTCCCAGTGAGAACTATCCTCCGACTGTTGCTAAGATGATTATTCTCTGTCTGTCTGTCTGTCTGTCTGTCTGTCTGTCTGTCTGTCTGTCTGTCTGTCTGTCTCTCTCTCTCTATTCCTTTCCCTCTCTCTCCTTCTCCCTCCCCTTCACTGCCTCTCCTCCCTCTCCCTCTCTCTCTCTCTCTCTCTCCCTGCCTCCCTCTCTCCCTCCCACGTATTCTTCCCCCTCCCCCTTTCTGTCTATCTCCCACGCCCCAAACGAAACCAAGAACGACAGAGGCCGCCGTTTCCTTGCAAGGGAATGCCATGGCACCCCCCCCCCCACCCTCCCATCCCATTCCCATCCAGACACATCCCCCATAGAGCTTGAAACCCTTAAAGGAAACTCGTTCAACCCAAGGCATACAGACGCAGAAATAAAGGCATATCTGTCTATATATCTGGCAGATACACATTTAACTATCTATTTGCCCGGTTGATATGCATGTCTAGCCTGATAAATATGCATTTATTTCCTTATTCATGCATGTCAAGTATACGAATATTCTTTGGGTCGGGCCTCGCACAATTCGAACAAACTGGCAGATTATGTTGGGACGTCTTAATGAAACCACGAACAAGCACAGTCTCATCTAGAATGTTCCGTGTAAATAACTGGAAACGGCGTTGCTATTAGCGGAAGGGAAGTTACTTTCTCGCGAACTCTGAAGCCTTGTTTCTTAATAAAGTAGTTGGGCAAACAAAGAGCGAAACGTGTTGTCGTGAAAAGGAAAGAAAAGAAAATGCCTTATAAAGGTAGGCCTAACAAGAATATGTAGAAGACAAGCAGGGGAGAAAGCAAGAAATCAGCAGACGAGAGAGAGAGCAGGAGACGTGCAGGCAAAAGGCAGGAAACAAGCAGGAGAGGAGCAAGCCAGAGAGCAGCAGGCGCATAAGTAGGAGAGCAGCAGGCGCAAAAGCAGGTAACAAGCAGGAGAGCAGGAGGCGCAAAAGCAGGTAACAAGCAGAGAGGAGCAAGCGAGAGAGCAAGAGACATACAGGAGAAGAGCAGTCGAGAAAGCAGGCAGCCGGGGGAGAGCAGCAGCCGTCCCGCCGCTGGACGGAACGCAGGCCAGGCAAGCGAGCCGGCCAACAGGTGGTGCGGCTCGCGCTGCCCTGAGAACCGCGGCACCCGAGCCATCTGCAGGACTCCGAGGCCACCTGGCACAGAGGCAACGTGCTTGTCCGAGCAGACTCTAAACATCCAACTCCAAACAGGGAAGCACCCATTTTCATACATAAACAATCCAACCTAAACAAAGGACAAACAATAAAAAAAAATAGAAGCGCACTACCCCACCACCCCCTCCCTCCCCCCGACACACAAGGACCGCCGAGCATGCATGCACAAGGCACCGAAACGGCGTGCAATCTGCATAACAAAGGCTTGCACCGTATTCCTCATTTACCGCCAGGGTCCTACAACGCCATATATAAATCACATGATTATTTGAAGGAATTAATGCATACATACATACATATATATTTGTGTGTGTGTGTGTATGTAAGTATGACCATTCTAAAAACAAAATTAATAAAAAAGTCGACTGAACATGATTCAATCTTGAGATCTTTCATCAATAATCATAAGAAAAAGAAAAGTAGAAGAAAAAAAAATCCATCATCATCATCATCATCATCAATCATCCTACAACCACCATCATTACCACCACCATCATTATCATAAAATAACAATGATGATCGTCGACGGGCATCATTTACGCTAATGAGCCCATTGCCGCTGCGCACAACCAACCGCCTCATCCTCATGCAGTCCGCCCCACGCCGCCCTCGTCGCCATTCCAGCAGGGGGAATTCGGCAGCTCGGGACCCTGGGCTCGGCCGCCGCGGAGGACGAGGAGGACGCTGAACTTGGAGGAGGAGGAGGAGAAGGAGGAGGAGGAGGAGGAGGAGGAGGAGAAGGAGAGAGAGAGAGAGAGAGAGAGAGAGGAGAGAGAGAGAGAGGGAGAGGGGGAGAGGGGGAGTGATTGAATGATTGAAGAGAGAGGGAGAGAGAGAGAGAGAGAGAGAGAGGGAGAGAGAGAGAGAGAGAGAGAGAGAGAGAGAGAGAGAGAGAGAGAGAGAGAGAGAGAGAGAGAGAGAGAGAGAGAGAGAGAGAGAGAGAGAGAGAGAGAGAGAGAGAGAGAGAGAGAGAGAGAGCGAGTCAAGA
Source organism: Penaeus vannamei (assembly GCF_042767895.1). NCBI lineage: Eukaryota > Metazoa > Arthropoda > Malacostraca > Decapoda > Penaeidae > Penaeus > Penaeus vannamei. The sequence goes on from NC_091551.1 coordinate 6,095,957, forward strand.
CAAAAATATCTTGACAAACAAACAGAGAAAAAACGGACACATAATCCAAATAGATTACAAGTCAAACCCGGCCCCGTAAAAGCACAAAAGAAAAAAAATCTACCGCTCCCGATGTACGTTTACCTAATCTCTTCACCTCAAGCGTCTCCATTTCGCTCTATCCCATAGGGGGGGGGGGGGAAGAGATGAACTTCAAACAGCAGATGAAAAGAATAAAATGCAGCGAAGGAGGAGACTGAAAATAAATCGATGATGGCGATAAAAGAAAATCGTGAATGACAAGCAAAAAGATAATTGCACAAAGATGAAAGCTGTAAGATAGAAATACAAATAACCAAAAGAAGCAAAATCAAACCCGCAAAGCAGCTAAAAAGGTCCCAAAGACAAATCCACAGCCATGAGTCACGAGGAGATACCGTGTAAAAGAAGAAGAGAAGGAAGAAGAAGAAGAAGGAAGAAGAAGAAGAAAAAGACTGTCACAGCCAACCTCCCCCCCCCACCCTCAACCCCCGCGAACCCCCTCAACCCCTCACCCCTCACCTCCCCAGCCACACCGAGCCATGCAAATGAGCCAAAGCGCCAGAGTCGGGCCGAAGACATGCAGCGCAGGGGGGCCTCTTGCATGCCGCCCGTCCGACACACGTCTGCAACGGACACGAACCGCCTTCACTGCCGTCGGAGAGGGAGAGGCGACGGCGGAGAGGCAAAATATCTTCACGCAAACGGACAAAGGAATGGACTGAGGGAGAGACAATGAGAGAAAAGAGCGACGGAGAATGGCAGGGGGGAAATCAAGAGGAGGAGAGAGGAGGAGGAGGAGAAGAAGGAGAGAGGAGGAGGGTAAGGAGAAGGAGGAGAGAGGGGAGGAGCAGGAAAAGACAGAGGAATGGAGGAGAGGAGGAGGAAGGGGAAAAAAAACAAGAAGAAAAGGAGTAAGAAGACAGAAATCCATGAGCACCAAGCAAGGAACAAAAACCATCGAAAGTGAAAGCAAGAAACCCAGGGCGGGACTCGAGATGCTCCCCCGAGGCAGCAGCATGACTCAGGGCAGGAGAGAGGGAGGGGAGAGACCGGTCGGGATGGGAGGGACAGGTGGAAGGAATTGTGGGGGAGGGACATGGGGTAGGGGAGGAGAAGGGAAGGGACAGGGGGAGTAGGGAGGGGACAGGAGGGAAAGAGGAGTGGGTAGGAGGGGACAGGAAGGGACTGGGGAGAGACCAGGGGAGGAGTAGCAGGGGGAAGAAGTATTGGGGGAAAATGACATGGGGAAGGAGCAGGGGGAGGGACAGAGGGAAAGAGAAGCGGGGGAAGGAGTAAGGGTGAAGGACAGAGGGAAAGAGAAGCGAGAAGAGGGACAGAGGGAAGAAGGGAGAAGGAGAAGCGTGAGGGAGGGGCAGCGGGAGGGAGGAAAAGCAGGTGGGCTTCCCCGGTTCCCTTGCCGCGGGAGACAGCCAAAGGTTACGGACACCTCCCCCGTCTGGTTCTTTCCTTAAATAGCATCCGCTGTTCATTTCCCCATTTCCCTTAGAAAACATTAACGTTATTCATAACATTCTTGTTATTTTTTGTTATCTGTTACTATTTGTATCTATTTTGCAATCACCATTACTTGTATTAATATTTGTCGTTGTTATCGTGATGGTTATCATCTTTATCATACTTGCGATCTTTACCATTCGTGCATTTTCTTTCTTTGTTCTTGTTTATCTTCATAATCATCTCATCTTCCTCTTTCTCCTCCTCCACACCCCGTACAACCTAGAGCCAGGTACATCCTTCCTCTTCACTCGTAAAAATTTGTTCCAGGCCTCCTGCCCCTTCCTCTCGGGACATCCCCCCCCCTCCTAGGTCCATGGCCCCCTCCGTCACTGCATCCTGGCGCTGCCTGATACAGCTCCTTCGTCACGCGCCGCCCCCCCCCCCCCCCTGCCGCTGGCCAAGTGACATAACACAGCTATTGTGTGGTGAATACACGCATACATATAAATTTAAATATAAAAGTATGTGCACACACACACACACACACACACACACACACACACACACACATACTCATGCATGTGTGTTTATATGTATGTATGTGTATATAGATGTGTGTGTATATATATATATATATATATATATATATATATATATATATATATATATGTAGTTATATATACGTATGTATGTATACATGTATGTATGAGTAAATTCATGTATGTTTATGTGTTGTACGTATGCATGTGTATATATATATATATACACACAAGCATATATATATTCCCAGACACGTCTTTTCTTCAACTGGACAGAACTACGAAACATTCGAGACTTTCCTTTGATCAATCCAGAAGGTCTTTTCTCAAGACTTTCAAAACAGACTTTACACAACACAAAAGAACGAGCACACCCACAGAAAACTGAACACGAAAAGTCGCGAATTACGAAGCAGACCAATTTCAGCTCTCTGTCATTACCCAGCATACTGTTACTGTTGCCATTTCGAGGTTATTCCACCCGGCATTTCGAAACCATTTTAACAAAGCCGAAGGTATGACGTTTATCTAATATGACGTCCACTGCATTACACTTTCCTTACATTGCATGACTTTGGAAATATTTCTAAATTTCTCTTCTTACTGTATTACGATATATATATATATATATATATATATATATATATATATATATATATATATATATATATATATATATATATATATATATATATATATATATTGCTGGAGAATGAGAAACTCGAATGTGTCTTTTACATGTCTTCTTCGTACAAAATCTGCAATCCACTTTCAAAGAAGTCCTCATCCAGAAATAATTAAAAATTCAGATAAAACTCATTTGAATTTCGGAAATGGAGGGAGTAAATTATCGTAATAAAGTGAATATGACCAAAGAGGGCTGGAACAGATTGTATAACATTAATAAGAGTAAAGGCAACAATAATAATAATAATAATAATAATAATAATAATAATAATAACAATAACAACAATAACAATATTAATGATAATGATAATGGTAATGATAATAATAATAATATTAATAATAACAACAATAACAATATTAATGATAATAATAATGATAATTATTATTATTATTATCATTATTATCATAATAATAATAACAATTACAATAAATAAAAATAACACATATTACAACACACCAAAGAGTCTCGTTCTGTAAAACCCCCTTGGTTAAGCCGCAGTGACCGGGGCAGACCCATCGCTCCCTGCAACCTACCTACTCAGCCTTTCCCGCTGACGTCTACCCATAGCTAAGGCTTCCGAACACACCGTAAACGTCAGCAGCGTCGGGCCACGGCTAGTGTCGGTGTCAGTCCGAGGGGAGCTTTTGGCATAAGGGAGACGAATCAAATATTGGGATCAAGACGGGGGGATATCACCGAATCGTAACTGTGTGGCCAGCCGGATCATCCGATAATCCGGGACGGTGGATGCCGGAAAATCGGTGGCGTGGATGCCGGAAAATCGGTGGAGTGGATGCCGGAAAATCGGTCGTGTGGATGCCGGAAAATCGGTGGCGTGCCTTCATCTACCAGAGACAAAGGCACCCAGACGGAGACCTTCCAAGGACAGGTCGGACCAACCACACGCACGTCTGGCAACACGATACGGCCTGTTTCCGGTTTTCACGAAAGGCCTCGTGTCGTAAGAGCTACGGTTTCAACACCCAAGTAAAACAGGATTAAATCACACACAACCTGCAAATAAACCGACTTACACATGCATACACAGATGGGACAGGTGAGCGCGCGCGCATGCATTCACTCACACACACACTCCACGATTAAGAGAATCCTACATAGAGACAAGAATCGTTATATATGTGACAGAACATATTCAGATGATTAAACCACCAAACACGTGTGTGTGTGTGTGTGTGTGTGTGTGTGTGTGTGTGTGTGTGTGTGTGTGTGTGTGTGTGTGTGTGTGCGTGTTCCTGTGCGTGGGTGTGCATGCACATGTGCGTATACGTGTATATGCGCGCTAATGTTTTCATGCATATCAGACTCCCTCCGCCCCGAGGCCCCAACGGCGCAGGAGCGGCATCGCCACTGCGTCACAAGCGCATTATCTCGTCCGACGGGAAGGGGCGACTGCGCTTATCTTGCCGCCGCTCCAGGCTGGTTGCCTGCTGGGCACGCGCCACCCAACTACGAACCAACAACAAACACACGATGACTATACCACCGACACCAACAGGCAAACAATAGATGCACCTAATCAACCACAGAAAAAAAGAAAGAACAGAAAAGAAAAACTTCCCCTAAAAAAGCCAAATCCCCTCTCTCTCCCCTTCTTCCCTCTATAGGCCTACCCCCCCAGACCAACAAATTTCCCCAACCCTCACAAACAAGACAGGGGAATGCCTCATCTCTTACACCGCCGCTTGTTCTGAGAAAAAAAAACGGTGTCCTCATGTTATATTCAGGTTAAATGGGACTCGGAGTCGCGCTCAGCATGGTTCCAGGAAAGCGCGAGTGCCACAGAGGCTTCTCGAAGTTGGCATTCGAGAGAAGAAAAGTGTGGGGCCGTGACACAACACAGGCTGACTTTAATATCGGTATCAATAATATCATCTTTGAAAATGATGATGATCATGGTAAAAACCACCACAACAACAATGATAATACCAATAATAACAATAATGGTGATAAAAACAGTAACATTTCTCGAATTCACTGTGGTACTTTACATTATCAATAATAGTACTAATAATGATATCACTATTATTACGATTAAAACTGCTGCTACAGCAATTACTACTATTAATAATATTTACCATTATCAGTATTATAACATAACAACAAAAATAACAATAATAACAATAATGATAATGTTAACAACAATGATTGATTGATGATGATGACGATGATAACAATAACAACAATAATAATAATGATAATGATAATATTGATGACAATAATACTACTAATAAAATAACAAAACAACAATAAAAAACAACAACAACAATAACTAATAATAATATTAATAATAAAAATAACCCAGCCCCGCCCCCGCCAACCCTCGCCTGACCGCCCTCTCCCACATAAAGTCCGAGTGAGTAGTGAATTTGGCCGCCTCACCTAAACGGATTCTCACGCCCACGCTTCAAAGCAAAATTAAATTCACTCGCTCGCCGCCTCCCTCCCTCCCTCCCTCCCTCCCTCCCTTTCTTTCTTTCTTTCTTTCTTTTTTTCTTTATTTCTTTCTTTCTTTCTTTCTTTCTTTCTTTCTTTCTTTCTTTCTTTCTTTCTTTCTTTTTCTTTCTTTCTTTCTTTCTCGCTCTCTCCGTCTCCCTTTCTTTTTTTCTTTTTTTTCTCTTTCTCTCTTTCTCTTTCCCTTCTTTTCCTCTCTTTTTTCTTTACATCTTTCTCGACCCACCTCTCACCCCAACCCCCCATCCCACTCTGTCCCTGGCACACCTCATGGGGGGTGGCGGTGGGGGGGGCGGTGTAACTGGGTCTCCTGGTGTAACTTCATTGACAGCTGGTTTAGGCGAGAGAGGGGGGAGGGAAGAGGAAGAAAGAGAGAGAGAGAGAGAGAGAGAGAGAGAGAGAGAGAGAGAGAGAGAGAGAGAGAGAGAGAGAGAGAGAGAGAGAGAGAGAGAGAGAGAGAGAGAGAGAGACAGCGAGAGCGAGAGAGAGAAAGAGAAAGAGAAAGAGAGAACGCGAGAGCGAGAGAGAGTGAGAACGAGTGAGAGAGAGAGAGAGAGAGAGAGAGAGAGAGAGAGAGAGAGAGTACTATCAAATTCAATCATGAGAATAACAGTGATATTCATCACAGCAGCAAATAAAGATAATGATGATAACAAAATATAACAATAATGACTATCACAATATCGTTAATAACAATAATACCAATAATCCTTCTACTATAAAACTGCACAAATATCAATGCTATAATTCCAATCATTTTCACAATATCATTGTTCACGATCATTTATTACGAACACCAACATTAATAACAATAACAATAATCTCTCATCATTAAAAAAAAATCGTCAAAATGTCAATTAGCTATCACTATCACTTATCATCATCATAACAACTGTGATAATCCAAAATTTAGAGATAATGGTAATAGATGTACATGACGATTATAGCTGTAAGAGTAACATAAAAAGAAAGATAATAAAAATAAAACAAATGTAACAATAATACAGCAGGAACAACGGGAGTAGCATTGGCAGAGCAGTAACAGTAGTGGTGGTGGTAGTTGCAGTAGCAGCAGCAGTGGTAATAGTAATAGTAATAGTAATCGTAGTAGCTTTAGTAGTACTAGTAGTCGTAGTAATCGTAGTAGTAATCGTAGTAGTCGTAGTAATTCTAGTAGTTGTAGTAGAACTATAATTAGAGGTGGAAGAAAAAGAAGCAGAGAGGAAGAAAAGACAACGACGACGACGACGAAGAAAAAAAGTGGAGGAGGAGGAGGAGGAGAAGGAGAAGGAGAAGGAGAAGGAGAAGGAGAAGGAGAAGGGGAAGGAGAAGGAGAAGGGGAAGGAGGAGGAGAAGGAGAAGGAGGAGGAGAAGGAGGAGGAGGAGGAGGAGGAGGAGGAGGAGGAAGAGGAGGAGGAGGAGGAGGAGGAGGAGGAGGAGGGAGGAGAAGGCGGCGGCCCAGGAGCAGCAGGAGTAGGCGTCAACAAAATAATCATACAAGCAATACATATAAAAATAAAAATTAAGACCACAATCTTAATAACATGATAACAATTTAAAAATCTCATAACAAATGATAAAAACAATTTTAAAAAATCATAACAAATGATAACAATAAAAAGTCTCATAACAAAGGATGATAAAAAAATCATAACACATGATAACAACAATAAATATTCTAACATCAAATAACAACACCAATAACAATAGCACATCAATAATAACTAAACCTACGACAGCAACTGCAACGAATCCAGAGGGGACAACGGACTTCTTTTTCAACCAAAACCCCAAGTCTCCACATTCAACTTCCGCGGTAGTGAAGTCATGCGCCAGCAAGGCAAAACACGGAAAGGTAAACAGAAAACACCTCGTTGTGAGTTAATAAAAAAGAAGAGTTTCGTGTTCCTGCCAAAGCTCACCGCCCTATACCGACCACCACCCTTTACCGACCACTACCCTTTCCTGACCACCACCCTATACCGACCACCACCCTTTACCGACCACCACCCTTTCCTGACCACCACCCTATACCGACCACCACCCTTTACCGACCACCACCCTTTACCGACCACTACCCTTTCCTGACCACCACCCTATACCGACCACCACCCTTTACCGACCACCACCCTTTCCTGACCACCACCCTATACCGACCACCACCCTTTACCGACCACCACCCTTTACCGACCACTACCCTTTCATGACCACCACCCTCTACCGACCACTACCCTTTCCTGACCACCACCCTATACCGACCACCACCCTATCCCGACCACCACCCTATCCCGACCACCACCCTTTCCTGACCACCACCCTATCCCGACCACCACCCTTTCCTGACCACCACCCTATACCGACCACCACCCTTTCCTGACCACCACCCTTTACCGACCACCACCCTTTACCGACCACTATCCTTTCCTGACCACAACCCTCTACCGACCACCACCCTATACCGACCACCACCCTTTACCGACCACCACCCTTTACCGACCACTACCCTTTCATGACCACCACCCTTTCCTGACCACGACTCTATACCGACCACCACCCTTTACCGACCACCACCCTTTCCTGACCACCACCCTATACCGACCACTACCCTTTACCGACCACTACCCTTTCATGACCACCACCCTTTCCTGACCACGACTCTATACCGACCACCACCCTTTACCGACCACTACCCTTTCATGACCATCACCCTTTCCTGACCACGACTCTATACCGACCACCACCCTTTACCAACCACCACCCTTTACCGACCACCACCCTATACCGACCACCACCCTTTCCTGACCACCACCCTATACCGACCACCACCCTATACCGGCCACCACCCTATACCACCGACCACCTGCAAACCACCACCAACCACCACCCTTTACCGACCACCACCGCTTTACCGACCACCACCCTTTCCTGACCACGACTCTATACCGACCACCACCCTTTACCAACCACCACCCTATACCGACCACCACCCTTTCCTGACCACCACCCTATACCGACCACCACCCTATACCGACCACCACCCTTTACCGACCACCACCCTTTACCGACCACCGCCCTTTCATGACCACCACCCTATACCGGCCACCACCCTTTACCGACCACCACTCTTTACCAACCACCACCCTTTACCGACCACTACCCTTTCCTGACCACCACCCTATACCGACCACCACCCTTTCCTGCCCACCACCCTATACCGACCACCACCCTTTCCTGACCACCACCCTATACCGACCACCACGCTTTACCGACCACCACCCTTTCCTGACCACCACCCTATACCGACCAGCACCGTTTCGTGAGCACCACCCTATACCGACCACCAGCCTTTACCGACCACCACCCTTTACTGACCACTACCCTTTCATGACCACCACCCTACCACCTACCTGACCACCACCCTATTACCGACCACTACCCTTTCATGACCACCACCCTATACCGACCACCTCTTTACCACCACCACCCTCTACCGACCACCACCCTTTCCTGACCACCACCCTATACCGACCACCACCCTCTACCGACCACCACTCTATACCGACCACCACCTCTTTACCGACCACCACCCTATACCGACCACCACCCTCTACCGACCACCACCATCTATACCGACCACCACCCTTTACCGACCACCACCCTATACCGACCACCACCCTATACCGACCACCACCCTATACCGACCACCACCCTCTACCGACCACCATCCTATACCGACCACCACCCTTTACCGACCACCACCCTATACCGACCACCACCCTATACCGACCACCACCCTATACCGACCACCACCCTTTACCGACCACCACCCTTTACCGACCACCAGGCAGGATCCTCCTATGCTTTCGGGACCCCATTTGCGTAATAGGAACCTGCGTCATTCCCTTGCACACGCGGGCTGGGGAGGGAGGGAAGGAGGGAGGGAGGGAGGGAGCTCCGGGTTAATCCTACGTCAGGGAGCGGGAAGGTGGGAGGGCAGGGGGAGAGCGGGGAGGGAGGGGGAGAGGGGATTCACTCGCAAGCTACTCAATCTTTTTCTCAGAAACTCAACTCTGTTCCACACGCAAGCAACTCTATAAGCGGTCCCCCCCCCAACCCACCCACCCACCCTTTCAGCCACCCCACTACTAGCAACCCTCCCCCCTTCCCCCATTCTCCCTCCCCTTAATCCCCACCCATCCCCTGGCCTCAACCCCCTCCCCTCCCATACGAAGGTACATCCAGGTGTTACATCACGGTGTTGTGTCACATACATTAGACTACTCTTTATCAGGTGGCAACGGGGCAATGTAGCTGCCCTGGTTGCTCGGCGGTCTCCTGGGGGCGGGGGCGGGGGAGGGTTGGGGGGGTTCTCAACTCTTGCGTCATCCTCTCACCCCCCCCTCTCTCCCCTCCTCCCCCACACCTCCAACCTTCCCCACCCTTCTGGAAACCCCCTCTTCATCCTACCCCGCCGATAACCTGACCCAGTCCCTCCTTACTTTTTTCCTTCGCATAATACAGCTTGCAGATAAGCGTCCCCGCGAATATAGGTCACCCACCATCTCCTCATGGCGCGGCCAGGCAGCGAGCGTCCGCCATTTCGTCAAATGCCAGCATGAAAGAAAACGGAGTCCGCCTTCCCATTCTTCCGCGGCGAGGCCAGACTGATCTCGTCCTTATTCCCTCAAAATACCTTCAGTACTTTACGCAGGGATGAATAACACCCCATCTGAGGACGAATTCCGACACTGTGCATCCATCGGCTATTCGGATAGTGAACATAAACATCACGCGGCGACAGGCGAAGCTAATAACAGTGTTAGAAATGTTTCACAAACAATTATTAAGGGGAATAACTGCATTCTTCCACACTGCAACACGCAGGCTAATTCTGCACATGCATCCACTCACTGCCGAGAATTAATGAGTGTTCGGGGCTACTGAGGAACAATTAATCCCAAGGAAAGAGCAGATTTACCCAAGGAGGAAGGACACATTTACCCAAGCGAGGGGACAGATTCGCCCCAGAGGAAGGTCAGTCCGACAGAACGAGTTTGGAGTGAGGTTAATTCGGAATGAAACTTAATCAAGTCCAACCGATCAAAAGCAACTTACTTCTGGGCCTTCGCGGAGCTTGCGTTGGCTCGTTTGTAGGGTCGAGCTCCCCTGCCAACAGCTTCAAAATTAGTCCTTAAGCACATACTCTTCCCAGTCACATGTAGCGCCTCTTGCTCCCAACCACTGCGCCAGATATATATATGTATATATATCTAATTATATCACTCACTCTTTTTATTATCTTTTCCGATAGCAGTCTTTATCACTGGTCACTGACAAACGAGACTTGCTGTTGTCCGAATGTGAAAGTTGAAAGAAAGTTACCAGCTACGATAATTGCTCGCTTGACTCTGAAAAACAAGGAAAACAACCCAATATTTCAGGGATTCAGCGCACTCTAGCGGATCTCGCACGCACCAGCACCGCTCGCAGAACACTTGTAGCGGCTAATAACAAGCACACGTGGTGCCACTGGCGAGTACACTTCGCAGGGCCGACACTGGCTGCGGTAAATCCCCTTTGAGAGTCGACCGTGCTTCCGAGTTAAAAGCGCGATCAAGCAATATCTAGCATCTGCCAGCACTTGCCACAAGCGGGGTCCGGTTCCCCCGCCCCCCTCCCCCGGTGGGCTCCGGATGAGAAGGGGGTAGGGGTGGGGATGGAGGAGGAAGAGGAGGGGCAGGGGGGGCTACGCCAGTATGGCTTCTCCATCTATCCGATCCACAACCCTTTACTACCCCCTCCCCTCCCCTCCCCCTCTTGAACCCCCTCCCCCCTCTCTGGCGCACAGAGAGAGAGAGGGGGGTGGGATACAGCCTCCCCACTCCTTCCCCTCGTCTTTCCCGTCACAAACCCCATAGCGCACACTCCCCCCTCCCTCACCAGCACTCCCCCTCCCCCCTCGCACAACCGCCCCAGGTGAGCCGAGGGAAACGCACCACGGAAAGTCCTCTCGCGACGGGACGCGGCCCTCCAAGCTGCTACCCCGGGTTGAACTGACGACACGGGCGGCGCGCCACGGCCCTTCCAACTCCGCCACCTCCTCCAGGCACCAGCGACCGCCACCGCACCCCTGCCTCCCCCTCCCCCTCTCTCTCTCTCTCCCGCCGCCCCCGCTCCGCCCTGGCCGTGTCGGATGCCCACTTCATTGGGCGAAGCGA
>NC_091551.1:6112352-6127352 GCF_042767895.1 Penaeus vannamei
TGCACGCTTGCAACTACAAACACGATGCGAGTTATCCACAATTGGCAAACTATGAACTTATCACATAAAAAATACGGTTTACCATAACAAACACCCTGCGATTTCTAATAAATAAAGTATAAGTGCGTCATCACGAATGAAATGTGAATATCCCACAACAAATAAATGTGAATTTCCAAGATCTACAACAAACAAATTCTGAATAAAAACAAGTGAATTTCCCTTGACAAATATGTTTGCTACAACAAATAAAATGTGAATTTCTAACAACGAACAAAACGTATCTTTCACATAACAAACAATGTCGTAACACAACAAACAATATGCGAGCTTTTTACAATAAACAATTTTTACACAAATAAACAAAAAAAAAAAAAGATTTACCATAACAAACTAAATTTGTCAGCATCAACAACAGATTTTTTTTTTTTTATATGATCACTCTCTTTGCCTTTCTTTTCGAAAACGATGATGATGACACCAGCATTCCCATCTTATATATATGAAAAAATAGTAAGAAAAAGGAAAGAAAGAAAGAAAGAAAAAACAGTCTAGACCAAATGTCAAGTCGTCAATTCCCCTCACATCTCTCTTATTCCCGTTTTATCACTTCCGCGTCTCGCGCAGTTTCAACCTTCAGACCACTCCCCCCTCCCCCTACCGCTCATAAGAGGGACACCATTACTCTTACTACCGTCATTCCATTTCTATTGGCTTGTTATCATCACTGTCAGTACAGCAATAAATACTATCATAATCATCATTATTATTGCAATGATTATCAGTTATCATCATTTTCTTTCTTATAAATATAACCATTATCATTACTATTCCTATTATTATCATCACTATTTCTTATCATTAGTATCATCATTATCATTACTTATATTATCATTATCAATACCATTATTATTATTGCTTTCATTACTGCTATAAGTATTATCATCATTATCATTACCATTCTTGTTATCGTCATTATTATTGTTGTTGATGTTATTACTATTGCCATTACCATTACAACTCTAATCATTATGACTATGATTGGGAATTCTTTATTGTTTATTATTATTATCATTATTATTATTATTATTAGTAGTAGTAGTAGTAGTAGTAGTAGTAGTATCATTATTATTATTATCATTATTATTATCATTATTATCATTATCATTACTATTATTATCATTACTATTACCATCATTACTATTATTATCATTACTATTACCATCATTACTAATATTATCATTACTATTATCATCATTACTATTATTATCATTATTATTTTTTATTATTATCATTATCATCATCATTATTACTGTTATCATTACCATCCTCATCCTCATAATTACCACCACTGCCACCACCACCATTCTGATCACTCGCAACGCTATCATCATTAGCATCATCACATTATCAGCACGATTATCACCAATCCTATCTGCTCGCATTCTGACGAACGAGGTAAAAATCATCCTCACTGTTCTTTTTTATCGCTTTCTTACAGCCGTTATTATCGTGCTTGGCCAGATTCCAACCTCCGACTCTGCAACATGCTGCAATATTGCAATCGGTGCGAATTCAATTGGATACGGCGTGATGTCCAATTCCTCGACTTTCATATTTTCATATTCATCACATTTCCCTTCATTCCCATTTTCTATCCACCACTATCACCTTTTCAACCTTATACACTCTCTTTTCTCGTCTCTTCTCTCTCCCTCTCCCACTTCCTACTCTTCTTCCCAAACCACGGAACATAAAATGAAGAACCCCCCAAAAAGATCATAAAAAAAAAGTTTTAGCTGCTCTACTTGAGTCTCTCGTACGACAACTTTAAGTGAAGGACACCGCCATTCCCGACGCCGCTGCCAGACCCCCCTCTACCCCCTTATCCCCTCCCCTTCCCCCCTCCCCCACCGCCTATCCCCTCGTCCATTTCTCCGTTCTAGAGACTTCGCTAATCCTTCTCTGTCGGCGAGAGATCGATAAGCCAAGTGCTCAAACAAGACATGATAGAAAATAATAATGTAAATACCGCGTGCGTATTTAACCCATGGCCGTATTGTGAAAGACAGCGCAAGTGTTTGGCTACATTGAAATTTGTGGCGAGATGTGGCAACTCTGCCCATGTAAACAGAGCAACCGTGCGATTCGGCGTATCGCTTTCTCCCTCCCCCTTTCATATACTGTAGATCCGTACATATAAAGCTGTTAACATAAATATGCACATAAACATTAAAAAATACGTACATGCAAACCTACATACATGTATGCATACATGTATGCAACATTTACAAGCACATACACATTTACAAACACAGACACACACACAAACACTTACACACACACACACACACACACACACACACACACACACACACATATATATATGTATGCATGTATGCCTGTATGTACGTACATATATAAGTATGTATACATAAACATATCCATATACATACATACATACATACATACATACATATATATATATATATATATATATATATATATATATATATATATATCATGTATATCTGTATGCGTGTGTGTGTGCGCGTACGTATGCGTGTGTTTATGTATGTGTTATGTATATATATGTATGCATGTGTATGTAGGTATGTATGTTCGTATCATGTAGGTAATGTGTGAATACATGCATGTATATATGTGCGTATGTACATGTAGACATATAAACATACAAATCGATTGGTGGTAGAAAAATTGTGTGTGTGTGTGTGTGTGTGTGTGTGTGTGTGTGTGTGTGTGTGTGTGTGTGTGTGTGTGTGTGTGTGTGTGTGTGTGTGTGTGTGTGTGTGAGAGAGAGAGAGAGAGAGAGAGAGAGAGAGAGAGAGAGAGAGAGAGAGAGAGAGAGAGAGAGAGAGAGAGAGAGAGAGAGAGAGAGACTCGAAACACTTAAGCGGCCATCCATCACCCTGCCTCTTCACCGCCTCTAAACACTTGCCAGTAATTTACGTATCAACTTTTTTTTTCCTTCATTTTCCCTTTTCCACGTTAGTTTCACCCCGCTTTCCTTAACCTGCGAAAAAAAGAAGGTGGTGGAGACACAAAAAGAAAGGAAGGAGAACACGAAGAAAGACAACGAGAAAGAAGAAGAGATAGATATATAGATGGAAAGAAAGAAAGAAAGAGGAGAGAGAGGGGAGACAGAGGGAGAGGGAGAGGGAGAGGGAGATGGAGATGGAGATGGAGATGGAGAGGGAGAGGGAGAGAGAGAGAGAGAGAGAGAGAGAGAGAGAGAGAGAGAGAGAGAGAGAGAGAGAGAGAGAGAGAGAGAGAGAGAGAGAGAGAGAGAGAGAGAGAGAGAGAGAGAGAGAGAAAATGCATGTGCACATGCCTACGCTTGTGCATGTGCGCATGCGTCCGCATGTACGTGCGCGTGTGGGACTGTGTGTGCGTGTCTGGATGGAAAATACCGGTTGAGGCTGGATCTGTTGCCAAGCTCCGTGCATAAGAGCGCCATTCATGCGGCTCCTCTCCCGCCTCCGTGCGTTTCCTCCCCGCGCCTCCGTCATCAATTCGATTAGGGTTCCTCCTCGCGCTACAAGCCCCGGTTATCGCCCCGCTCGCCCGCGCCCTCGCCCTCAGCCCGCGCCCGCGCCCTCGACCCGCAGCCACACCAGCCCGAAACCGCAGCCACACCAGCCCGAAACCGCAGCCCCAGACGTAGTCGCACGTCCACACAACGTGCACCGCGTCCGCCGCAGCATTCCCCGCGTGCACCGGAGCCCCTCAGCCGGGAGGACGGACACGTGCACGGGCCGGTGCCAGGCCGTAGTACAAGCATGCAAGTGGCACAGTGATGCATGTGCTGCTTGTGTCGCTCGTCTTCTGGGCTCGGACTCTCCGCCGGTTAGAAGGCGACGGGAATCTCAATCACCTCTTCCTATTGGAGGCGGGCCAAGCGCACAAAGGGACAACTGAAACATGCGGGATATATATAAATGTCTTCACACATACAGACACGCATGCAAGCACCCGCGCGCGCACACAACTGTGTGTGTGTGTGTGTGTGTGTGTGTGTGTGTGTGTGTGTGTGTGTGTGTGTGTGTGTGTGTGTGTGTGTGTGTGTGTGTGTGTGTGTGTGTAAGAGAGAAAGGAAGAAAGGGAGAGGGAGAGGGGGGAAGGGAGGGAGGGAGGGAGGGAGAGAGGAGAAAATAATAGAAAAGAGAGAAAAAAGGGAAAAAAAGACATAGAAAGAGAAAGACTAAAAAAAATAAAAAAATAAATAAATAAAAAAGAAAAAGGAGAAAGAGAAAGAGAGAGAAAAAAGAGAGCGAGAGACACGAGAGCGCCGAGCCAAGACCAACAGAACCCCGCTGAGAAGCAACCCGAAGGCAGGGCGAGCAATCGGCGGCGAGCAACCCACAGAATAGGTCACGCCCGCGTCCTCCTTGTGATAAGAGGATAAACCCTTGAGGCCGCTCTCGAAGCCCAAGGGGACATGGGGGGGGGGGGGGGGGGGCACAGCAAGCATTCCAGCCATACCCCCCTTTCCCCTACCCCACCACCCCTCTATATACACAAATATGCACTCAAGGAGACGCACATGAAGATATGCATACAAAAATATAACCTACGCTCACGTATGCACACACGAACACACACAAAAGCACAATGTTTTGCCTCTGTAGAATAAAATCAAGGACGCATGTAATCTACACCCAAAATGTACGTACACGAACACCTACATACAACTCCATTCACATACACTAACACACGATTTCAAGTGCGTTCAAGCATACGCCCACACACATACCGACGTCCAGGCATACATCCTGTCACAGTCTACGCATGGCCCTTACACTGATAAGGAAAAAAAAAAAACTATTTTCCTCCATCATCATATTCACAATCTCTCTTTTTTACTATTATTTTTTAACACAATTTTTTCCTTCTTTCTATCTCCTTTTTTTCTTTAGTTTTTAGATTTTCTCTTTTCTTCTTTCACCTTTCCATTTCCGGTTTTACCCTTTCACCCCCCGCTCCCTTCTCTTCCCTTCCCTCTCTGACCCTTCGCTTCCATCCATCCATCCATCCATCCATCCATCCATTCCCGCCCTCTCCTCCCCACCAAAAGTTCCCACGCCCGCACACAGGCCCCACTCCGCCCTCGGACGCTCGCCGTACCCAGCTTCCTACGGCAACAGCCACTTCTCTCCTTTATCCTTCAAATACCCAACCCCCCCAACCCCCCATCCAACAAAGGCCTACTTTAGGGGGGGGGGGGAGAGCAACAACGCCCCCCCAGTCCATCCCCCATCCAACATAAGCCTATTTTTGGGATGAAGGTGGGGGGTAGATAGGTTCTCTGATAGGAGAAGGAGAAAGAGAGAGAGAGAGAGATGGAGGGAGGGAGGGAAAGAAGGAAACAAAAACAAACAAACAAAATGAGGCAGAGAAAAGATATCCCACTCGAGGAGGTGATCACATTCATACAAGACTTAGACCCACTTGATCCAGGTCTAGGCCTACCTGGATGGCAGGAGACGTAGGTGGGCGAGTGAGTGGGTGAGTGGGTGAGTGGGTGAGTGGGTGGGTGGGTGGGTGGGTGTTTGGGTGGGTGGGTGAGGAGTGAGTGAGTGAGTGAGTGAGTGAGAGTGAGGTAGAGAGTGAGAGAGAGAGAGAGAGAGAGAGAGAGAGAGAGAGAGAGAGAGAGAGAGAGAGAGAGAGAGAGAGAGAGAGAGAGAGAGAGAGAGAGAGAGAGAGAGAGAGAGAGAGAGAGGGAGAGAGAGAGAGAGAGAGAGAGAGAGAGAGAGAGAGAGAGAGAGAGAGAGAGAGAGAGAGAGAGAGAGAGAGAGAGAGAGAGAGAGAGAGAGAGAGAGAGAGAGAGAGAGAGAGAGAGAGAGAGAGAGAGAGAGAGAGAGAGAGAGAGAGAGAGAGAGAGAGAGAGAGAGAGAGAGAGAGAGAGAGAGAGAGAGAGAGAGGAGAGGGAGAGAGGGAGAGAGGGAGGAGAGAGAGGGAGAGAGGGAGAGAGGGAGAGAGAGAGAGAGAGAGAGAGAGAGAAAGAGAGAGAGAGAGAGAAAGAAAGAGAGAGAGAGATAGAGAATAGAGAGAGTGTGTGTGTGTTTGTGTGAGAGCATTTGTGTGTGTATGTGTTTCTGTGTGTGTGTGTGTGTGTGTATGTGTGTGTGTGTGTGTACGCGCGCGCGCGTGCGTGTTTGCATGCGTGTGTTCTGAATCTCAAGTTAAGGGTCTTTATCGTTTTTGAGATCAAGGTCTCCCAAAAGCATTCCCCAATGCTGCTCTTCACATTCAAACAATCTCTCTCTCTTTCTCTCTCTCTCTCTCTCTCTCTCTCTCTCTCTCTCTCTCTCTCTCTCTCTCTCTCTCTCTCTCTCTCCCCCCCCGTCCATCCCTCCCTCTCCCCGTCCATCCCTCCATCTCCCCGTCCATCCCTCCTTCTCCTTCTCCCTCTCCCTCTCCATCCCTCCCTCTCCCACCGTGGCGCATAACCGAGCCCACGAAAGCGTTTAAGGCCCACCGCTGAACGCCACCGTGCCCCCAAGTTCAACACCACCGACCTAGGCCTACGTGACAACAGGTTCAGCACAACAGACCTAGGCCTACGTGACACCAGCTCTTGCCACCACCAATGGACGCCACCGTGCCCTCAGGGTCAGCACCACCGACCTAGGCCTACGTGACACCAGGTTCAGCACCACCGACCTGGGCCTACCTGACACCAGCTCTTGCCACCGCCAATGAACGCCACCGTGCCCTCAGGGTCAGCACCACCGACCTAGGCCTACTTGACACCAGGTTCAGCACCACCGACCTAGGCCTACGTGATACCAGGTTCAGTACCACCGACCTAGGCCTATGTGACACCAGGTTCAGCACCACCGACCAAGGCCTACCTGACACCAGCTCTTGCCACCGCCAATGAACGCCACCGTGCCCTCAGGGTCAGCACCACTGACCTAGGCCTATGTGACACCAGCTTCAGCACCACCGACCAAGGCCTACCTGACACCAGCTCTTGCCACCGCCAATGAACGCCACCGTGCCCTCAGGGTCAGCACCACCGACCTAGGCCTACCTGACACCAGCTCTTGCCACCACCAGTGTAGGCTCTCATTCCGGACGGAGGATCACAACTCACCTGGAAGGAAAAAAGAAACAGGAATTAGCAAACGGGCATTCGTCATTTCTATTCTTTTCCATTCATCTATTTATCCATTTTTCTAGCTACTTATCTATGAACTTATTAATTCGTCTTTTTGGGCATATGTGGGCGTCATCTCTTCACAAATGCGTGTGATAATCAATCAAAAACAGTCATTAATAACAAAAGCGAGAAGCGAGAAGACTGTGATAAAAAATGGAAGAGGGAGGGAGAGAGAGCACCTCATGTCCAAAATGTATTCATTAATATTCCAGAAGACGAAAAATTATCACACTAGTAATAATAATAGCAATAAAATAATAATAATAACAATAAAAATATAATCAATAATTATCAAATCGATGACAAACAATATAATGAAGAATAATGACAAGTATAAAAAAAACATAAAAGTAATACCAATACAAAACAAAGACAATAAAAACAATAACAATAATGATGATGAAGACAATAATAGCGACAAAAGGAATGGTAACAAGACATACGAAAATACAACACAACTAAAACAGCAACAATAATAACACCTGCCCACACACAACTCAAAATAAGAGCCAAACCCCCGCCACAGATAACAATATTAACAATAACCATAATGATGATAAAAATAAAAATAATGACACTTGAAAACAATACCAATAATGATGATGATGATAACCACAACAACAATGAATAGATTACAAACAAAATAAAACAAATAACAACACAACAACAACAACAAAACAATACAAAACACAACAAAACCTTCGGCGTAGGAGCGCCCCGAGAGCGCCAAAATAGCCGCGCATCTCCCCAGACAGCCCCCACGCGCCCTCCCGCCACAAGGAGCGCCCTGTCCAGTTCCGGTCCCGCGACAGACCGCGTCACGTAGGCACACGTGAGCGATGCCAACTGCGGGCCAAGAGACCTTTCTTTCAGGAATTCTCGCGTTTCGGGGCCATCGCGGAGCGCGTCTTTCGCTTCCTTCCTTCGATTCTCCATTCACACGCATGCATCATCTATCAAACTTTATATTTATATATATATATATATATATATATATATATATATATATATATATATATATATATTTATATATATATTTATATATATATTTATATATATATTTATATTTTTTATATATTTATATATATATATTTTTTATATATTTATATATATATTATATATATATATTTTTTTTTTATATACATATTTATATATTATATATATATAAATATATATATATACATATATTTATACATATATATATATATATGTATATATTTATATATATATATATATATATATATATATATATATATATATATATATATATACATATATATATATATATATATATACATATACATATGTTTATATATATATATATATATTTATATATATATATATATTATGTATATATATATTTATATATATATATATATATTTATATATATATATACATTTATATATATACATTTATATATATAAACATTTATATATATATATATATATATATATATATATATATATATATATATATGTATGTATTTTCCCAAATCAACTATTACGCCATTCAGAAACATCCACTTCATAACTTGTTTATTTTTTCTATATATATTGATATATTTATTTATTTCTTTTTATTTCTTTTTTTTTTTTTGGGGGGGGGGGGAGGAAGACGTTAAAAATCATCCCTCCCTCCCTCAGCTGTACCACCGTATATATATATATATATATATATATATATATATATATATATATATATATATATATAAGAGAGAGAGAGAGAGAGAGAGAGAGAGAGAGAGAGAGAGAGAGAGAGAGAGAGAGAGAGAGAGAGAGAGAGAGAGAGAGAGAGAGAGAGAGAGAGAGAGAGAGAGAGAGAGAGAGAGAGAGAGAGAGAGAGAGAGAGAGAGAGAGAGAGAGAGAGAGAGAGAGAGAGATGTTTATGTGCATGGGTGTACTCTAACTTCTGTTTCAAGACTGAAAATAGATATTGTAGTCCCCATATCTCAGTAAATTTAATAATTAAAACAAAATCTGAATTTTACAAAGACATCCCCATTCCTGACCAACGCACTACTTCTAAAATAATCTACTGGTACGAAAATAAACGAATCCCAAATTTCAAATACCTGAACATATACACACGAAAATGACTCAAAAGTTCAGAGCTGGCAGACGGCGAGGCTCCCACTTTTTTTTTATAAGCCGGCATACACAACGAACAAAACCCAACTACTCATCTCATACACCAACCCCCCCCCCCCAAATAGATTCTTTTCCCACTATCATTAGGGGGAGAGGTTCAGTAACGGACAGATTCGTGTTGTGAACGAAGCTCCGAAGCGCTCAGTATGGGTCGCTTTATCCGGGCGTTCGAGACGGAATTCGAAACACGTCGGACAACAGTTTTTGACCGTGACTGTACACCTACCTGGCAGAGCGCACTTCCTTATTCGGACCAAAAGGATCAACAACCAACACCCTCCCCCCAATGCCATTCTTGCCACTGATGTCAATACCAAGGCATGAATGGGCACATATCCTTGGGGCTTCAAAATCAAAATGAAGGAGAGGGGGGGGGGGACGACTGACCTTGTCCGAACGCGAGACTCGTGCGTTCGCTATACTCTCCTGGAACTTCTTCCTAACAAGAACAAATGATAAAAGTTTCTCCCGCGTTGCAGTGTTGAGGGACAATTTACTCTACTTACTCAAATGCACCACAGATCGTCTCCTATAATGCATCGATCTTGCAGCAGACAGCCTGCGATATGCGATAGTAAGTAATTTCACGAGATACTTGCAAGGAATCTGTACAGGTGCGCAACGATAAAACCAACTTACTGCACACCAGGATTGTTAAGGACAGAGCACACGATATTTCCGAGGAACGCCCCCCCCCCCCCAAGTCCGTGTTGTATCCGAAAGCTTTTGAATGGCCATTTTCTATCCTACCCCCCCCCCCCCTCCTTCATATCCCTCCCTGAATTTGGGAGTACAGTATGACAGACACGAAGGAAAAGGCTGAGAAAGATGGCAGGAACTGGGAGGAGGAGGAGAGGCAGGAACAGGGAGGAGGAGGGAACAGAAAACCTAA
This sequence comes from Penaeus vannamei, assembly GCF_042767895.1. Lineage (NCBI taxonomy): Eukaryota > Metazoa > Arthropoda > Malacostraca > Decapoda > Penaeidae > Penaeus > Penaeus vannamei. The sequence continues at coordinate 6,122,579 of NC_091551.1, forward strand.
TAAACAACCACGTAAAGCAACAGACAGACATGCAATGCACTTTCAGCAAAGAACAAAGGTTCATGCAAGAGATTAAGAAGGACAGGATCCCCTCCTTGCCCTCCCCTCCCCTCACCGTCTCCCTTAACACCCTTTCGTGCACAACCGTACTCCTTGTGAGCAACTGAAGGGTATTCCTCGAAATTGTACCACTAACAAGGAGTGGGATTGGCGTGTTGTCACGGCGACTCCCCTCAACACCCTATTTTTCAAACTCCCCTCAACACCATACAACTCCCCTTAGCAACACCATATCCCTGACTCCCCTTAGCAACACCATACCTCTCCCCTTAGCAACACCATACAACTCCCCTTAGCAACACCATACAACTCCCCTTAGCAACACCATACAACTCCCCTTAGCAACACCATACAACTCCCCTTAGCAACACCATACCTCTCCCCTTAGCAACACCATACTTCAGACTCCCCTTAGCAACACCATACCCCTGACTCCCATTAGCAACACCATATCCCTGACTCCCCTTAGCAACACCATACCTCTGACTCCCATTAGCAACACCATGACTCCCCTCCACACCACCATACTTTCTAACTTCCTAAAACACCACTTTCCGATCGATTAGGATGAACAAGGCCATCAAAAGAGGAGGCTTTACTAACATATTTTGAATGGTGATAATGACAACGAAAGACACAGATATAATACCAATAACAAGCAGTGAGAAATAATCATCAAAAATAATAATGGATAATGATGATGATAATTTCAACACTGAAGCTGCCACACACATCAATCTGTCAAACGCACAAACAGAAAGAGGTGACAGACACGCCACTGCAACCCATTAATAAAACGAAGAAACCCGATATTTCTTTGTCTCTCTCTACATTCGCCCGCAAAACCACTGGCAGTTACATAATACCCTCGCCCCCCCCCACCACCCCCGTCCCTACCCTGCTCTTCACCCAACCCTCCTACTTTTTGTACCCAGACACGTTACGGTTAAGTGCTACTTTGGGTATGAAACACAGAAACTCTCTCTCATACTGACACACGCACGCACGCACGCACGCACGCACGCACACGCACACACACACACACACAAACACACACACACACACACACACACGCACGAACGCACACACGCACACACACACACACACACACGCGCACACACACTCACGCACGAACGCACACACACACACACACACACACACACACACACACACACACACACACACGCACACACACACACACACACACACACACACACACGCACACACACACACACACACACACACACACACACACACACACACGCACACACACACACACACACACGAACGCACACACACACAAAAGAGATCACAATATGATCCCACTCATACGGGCCAGGACACAAGGGGTATCTCACATAAAAAAATAACATATTGCATCATTTTTTTCTAAAATCCATTCAAACCATATCCTTATCATCGAACGAATGATCCCAACAATACACTTCATTATAACCACATTAAAAAAAAATAAAAACAAAACTGTAAATAAAAATCTCTCTCCTGCCACAATATACTGGCTTTAGCGCTGTGGCTATTTTCGTCTACACTGATAACGACATAATAATAATCTTCGGCCTTACCAAAATACTTAATGTTAATGCAGACACACCACATGACCTGCACTTATCTTTATTGTTGTTGTTCACATTATCATTATCATGTCTGCTGTTGCCAATACTTTCCAAGCAGGGACAGCAGCAGGAGAAAGGGTGGATGAAGGGATGCAAAATCATTGCCAAAGCCGCAGTGGTAAACGTAGTAGAAGCAGAAGTAGGGGCAAGAGCACTGGGAAAAGCAGGAGCAAAAGCAAGAGCAGAAAGAGAAAAGAGAGGGGAAGGAGAGGAGAGGGAGGAAGGGAGAGGGGAGGGAGGGAGGGAGGGAGGAAGGGGGAGGGGAGGGAGGAAGGGAGATGGGAGCGAGGAAGGGAGAGGGGAGGGAGGAAGGGAGAGGGGAGGGAGGAAGGGAGAGGGGAGGGGGGAGGAAGGGAGAGGGGAGGGAGAGATAAAGAGAAAGAGAAAGAGAGAGAGAAATACAGAAAGAAAGGCAAGGGCAAGAGCAGGAGCAAAGACCGGAATAAAGGCACATGCAAAAGCAGGGGCAAGTGCTGGAGTAAATATAAAAGCACAAGCAGAGACAGGAATACAAATGAAGGCAGAATCAGGGGAAGAGATCAGAGCAAAAGCAGGGACAGAAGGTAGGAGGAGATTAAGAGTTGAGAGAGAGAGGAGAGAAGAGAAGAGAAGAGGAAGAGGAACAGAAAGAAAAAGAGAAACAAAGAGAAAGAGAAAGTGAAGAGAAAGAGAGAAAGTAAAATAATGACAGAAAAATAAAGAGAGAGACAAAGAAAGAAAGCGAGAGATAAGTAAAATAAACTGAGAGCGAGAAAAGAAACTAAAACTGAAACCCTTATCCGCCGATCGTTCAACACGCCTTGTAAAATCGGGAGGGGCAGTTATCTGAGCAGCTCGGAAAAAAAACAGGCCTAATTGCTACTGATTAACCAGGGTCATTAGTCAAACACTTGTTATTAATGCCTGACGGACTACGCTCTAACACACGCCTTGTTTACATGCCTTATCTAACCGGTCAAATAAAGAAAGAAAAGTGAATGAAATAAAAGACTTTATCATCAGTCTCATCAAAAACTTTGACCAGTTTCAATAGGAAAGCCATTGTACTCAACAAATAACATTCTCAGGTCATTGGAATGAGCCACTGCACACCACTGACGGTTTACAGTGAAGTACAATTTTTGTATTATGTCTCCTAAACTGAACAACCTGCACGGTGTCCGAATATCCTAATGCAATAAAGTTAATTTTTTGTAATCTCTCTCCAAAACTGTACAACCTGCACGGTGTCCGAATATCCTAGTACAACAAAATACAATTTTTGTACTATCTCTCCAAAGATGTACAATCTGCACGGCGTACAAATATCCTAATGCAACAAAATACGATTTTTGTACTACCTCGCCCAAACTGTAAAACCTGCACGGTGTATAAATATCCTTGTGCGAAAGAGGGGGAGGCGAGAGAGGAGGGAATGGTGGGGGAGGGAGGGAGAGAGAGAGAGAGGGAGAGAGAGAGATAAACCTGAAGAAACTCGGTACGGCTTATCTTCCTCGAATTCGATGTCTCAGCAGAGCCTTTACAGTGCCAGATAATGCCGTACCTGTTGGCCCTCACTCATTTTTCGGGATTCCTCGTATGCTTTTTTTTGCAATCTCTAAAGAGGGTTGATAACATTTTGAGGGAGGGAAAAGATAGAAAAGATACATAGATAAACGGACAGACTCAGAGAGAAGAGAGAGGGAGGGAGAAAGAGAGAGAGAGAGAAAAGAGAAAAAGACGGTATTAAAAAAATAAACAAAAAAACAACAACAAACAGAAGCAGGAAATGCCTCCACCGAAGAAGACGTTGGCAGATCAATTGCAAGAGAAGGATCCCAGGTCCTTGCAATCAGGAACCCCGTCACGCAGGCTCCCTCGTTGCAAATTCTCCCCCAGCGCCGCCGCTTGAAGGGAGACTGCCATACAGCCGGCCGGGGACCCAGGTGCCATCTGGCATTGACAGGGCCACTCACACTCCCTCCCCCAGGACGCGGTCTTGTGCTGCCTAGGCCTTGGGGCGGCAGGATGCCCTCGAGAGGAAGCGCCGTCTAGCTAAGGCCAAAAACTGAGGGAGGAGGAGGAGGCGAGAGGGATTAGGAGAGGGGGGGGGGAAAGGAGGAGGAGGAGGAGGAGGAGGAGGAGGAGGAGGAGGAGGAGGAGGAGGAGGAGGAGGAGGAGGAGGAAAGGGAGGAGGTGGATGAGAGAGGGATTAGGAGGAGGAGAGACAAATGTGGTGATGGGGCTGGGAGAGAAAAAGGAGGAAAGGAGAGGGGGGAGAGGGAGGGAGAGGAGGAGGGAGACCAGCCAGATAAAACTAATCACGCCCCGAAGCCGCCAGAATGACAATGACGACAAATGGCTCTCCCTCGACTACCTGACGTCGTATTAGGGCTGACCTGAGCGACGTTCGAAATTCGACTCGGGTCGTTGTCGAATCCCGTCATACCCGGCGGAAGGAGGGGGAGGGGGAGGGGAAGAGAGGGGAAGGAAGGGCGAGGGAAGGCGGGCGTAGAGGGAAGAGGGAGGCGGAAGGGAGGGCAAGGGAAGAGGGAAGGGAGGGCAAGGGAGGGAAGGGAAGGCAAGGGAGGGAAAGGAGGATGAAGGTGGGGGAAAGGGAGGAGAAGAAGGGAAAGGGGAGATGCGTCTGTGAAGGTTGGGAATAAAGGGGTTGGTTGAAAGAATGGAGAAAGAGAGATCGCAAGGGGAAAAGGAGAGGCGAAAGGGAGAAATAGAAGACAAAGAAGAAGAGGAGAAGGAGAAGGAGAAGGGGAACAGGGGAGGGGAAGGTAGGGAAAGGGAGGGGGAGAGGGGAGAGCGAGAGACAAGACGAGGATTGTATCCACTGCACCGCTTATACGACTGATTATTCGCTTCTGCTGTCGACCGACCCGCGACTCTCCCTTCCAAAAACAAAAAAGTTCACAGAAGGATGGAAGGGATTATTGACCTGAGAGAGAGAGAGAGAGAGCGAGAGAGCGAGAGAGCGAGAGAGCGAGAGAGAGAGAGAGAGAGAGAGAGAGAGAGAGAGAGAGAGAGAGAGAGAGATAAAACATTCTTTTTCTGAGTTGGCAAAACAATGGAAGAACTTAATGAACGGT
>NC_091551.1:6132352-6139852 GCF_042767895.1 Penaeus vannamei
TCAGAACATTGCTGGTCATCCAACAGCAGCCATGCAAACGCAGATTGCCATTATAAAAAAAAATAAACAAAATAATTGAACATGCAATATCTGTCATCCTGAGCCAAATACAATTTCTTCAATACGCAAACATTTTCTAGAAAAAAATCCCTTCCCTCTGCACGCCCTTCCACCACCTCACTTTCATCACAAGGAAAAACTATAATTATACTTCAGGCCAATGATCTGGCTATGCAACTGCCCAATTGCAGACGGTCGGTCCCTCCGCCCCAAGTGCCGAGTCCAATACTAACCCCAGTGCCAGTTTCAGATCCAGTGCCTATTTCACTGCCAGTATCAGCATCACTCCCACATTCATTTCCAGCTTCTACTGAAAAGGAATCTATTAGACCTGATGCAAATGCTGCAGAAAATGAAACAGAGGATGCAAAGAATCCCTCAACGAATAATAATAATAATAATAATAATAATAATAATAATAATAATAATAATAAAAATAAAATGAAATAAAATAAAACAAGAAGGGTAATCCCTGGAGAACAATCACCTCTGACTAATCATCCGACAGCTTGGAGATGAAAGTGCATCACTGGAAACACTTTAAGGTTTGACATGCACTCTCTCATTCACTCACTCACTGACTAAACCACCCACTCTCATGATGGCGACAGCATCGACGACGCTAATGTTGATTGGTGACTGATGGAGATGACGTCGATAACAACAGCGACGATCATAATATTCACAAGACTAATACAAACCCACTAATAAAAAAAAAAATAATAATAATAATAATAAAAAAAAATAATAAAAAATCACGAACACTACTAAAATCAGCAAATACCACACCACCAAATACAGCAGTAATACAATGGTAGAAAAAACCCACATTGCACAAGCTAGATTTGTCGAAATAGATTACAGATTGAGGTTTTTTTTGACATAGTATCAACATGGCCGAGCGTTTTTTTTTTTTTTTATTCAACACTAATGAAAAAAAAAAAAAAAAAATCTAGCCGCCTTCCACCCCCCCCCCCCCCAACTCCTCTCGCCCCAGTCACAAGCCAGCACGATCCACAACCCTCATCGGCGCCCCATTGGCTTCGGATCCAACAGCCCTCTCGCCCTGACACCGCCGCCACCGCCGCCGTCAGCGCCATCCGCATGTTTCGGGGCTGACGCAACGGATCCTCTTTCTCGCCTGTCACTTCGTCCGCATCGGTCTGTCTTTGTCTGTTGTCTGTCTGTCTGTGTTTGTTGCCTGTTGTCTGTCTGTCTGTGTTTGTTGCCTGTTGTCTGTCTGTTTGTCTGTGTCTCTTGTCTTTGTCCGACTATCTGGTCTGGTTTTCGAATCTCTCTCTGCTTGTCTGTAGTGTATGTGTCTGCGTCTTTCTTATCTCTGATTGTCTGTGTCTATGCCTTTCTTACCTCTGTCTGTGCCTGTGTCTTGCTTAGCTGCGCATATCTTTCTTTCTTATAGCTGTCTTTTCTGTCTTTCTTATCCCTGTTTTTTTCTGTCTATCTGGCTTGTCCGATTCCCTTCGTCTGCATATGTACTGATGAATCTACTCTAACTCCAATCACAGATGCTATAGTTGGAAAAAAACGTCAGCAACAACCACAATAATAATAACAATGATGATAGATAATTAATGAATTAAAAAATAAGAGATAATTTAGCCCTGAACCCAAGCTAAACAGAGAATGCATGCTGTTCTTTATGGGTGTCCAGATAGGAAAAAAAAACAATACAAAGTTTTGCCATTTTCAACAACCGCAGCTAATCCTGCAATCATGTACTAAGGAACTCAAATGTTGTGGAACATTGGCTGCTTGGAAATACTGCAGATTATGTAATTTTCCAATTGTAAAGATTAGCTGTTCTTTCAACATTTCTTGATCTTAATTGGATGTAATTCCCAATATTCTTTCTCTAAGTTTGATTTCGTCTATGATTTTCTTTTTTCTTATTCAACTTTCCAAAAAAAAAAAAATCCTATATTGAGTTCTGACTACCGTTTCCATTCAAAATCAACATTACATGAGACATATTTCTTAAACTTAAAAGAATGTCTCAACTCCCAACTTCTGTCTCATTTTTTCCCTCAAAATGTCCGATAAGTTCGCTATAGTTTTACTCCCCGATACACTGAACGTAATTCTGGTGGGAGAATTTCGCTAAAATTTAGTCAGTACAGACTTAGCAACTCTACTATGCCTGGTGGACCCTGGTGGAATTTGTTTCAGGAGAATAGTTCTGAGGTACAACGTAAAAGAATACTTGTAAGTGGTATGGGATAGACTTTCAGTTCTGGAGATCCTATGGCTGAGAAATCGGCAACATTAAAACATAGAGAGAGTTGGCGCCATTGAAGGTGTTCCTAATCTTACCTATTATCACATCTTGATTTCACTTACTTTCAACCAACCTTACCTTACATAACCCATTCTAGGCTAATCCTACTCAACCCCGTCCCACCCCAACTTGAACCCAACCAAAATCCTCACCCAACCCCAACTAAAAGCCACATACCGCCCCCAACTCACACCCAACCGAACCCCAATCCCGCCCCAACTCAAACCACCACCACCACCAGCACCACCTCCACCTCCTCATCCTCCTGCTACTGCTGCTCCTCCTCCACCACCACCTCCTCCTCCACCTCCACCTCCTCCTCCAACCACCCCCACCACCTCCTCCTCCACCTCCACCACCACCTCCCTCCTCCTCCTCCTCCCTCCTCCTCCTCCTCCTCCTCCTCCTCCTCCTCCTCCTCCTCCTCCTCCTCCTCCTCCTCCTCCTCCTCCTCCTCCTCCTCCTCTTCCCCCCCACCGCCCCGCAGCCCGAGCGACGGCCAGCATGCACGGCCCCGAGTCATACCTCACGGAGCCTCCTCGACCAGTATCTTGCAACATCCCTCCATAAGCTAATAATCGATTTCTTTGTTACTAGCTGCCAACGCTGCCCTGCCACCAATAGGCTACTGCTGCCACCGCCGCCGCCGCCGCCATCCATGACATCATCTGGTCCTTATGAATCCTTCGCTACTCATTGGAGGAGGACAAAGACGAGAGCAGGACTTAAAAAAAGAAAAGACTTTCGGAAAAAAACTTTTCGAATTCTCTTTCTCTCTCTCTTTGTATTTCTCCCCTACGTTTCCCCCCTGTGCTTTCGCCCTTATCCTCTTCCTCCTCCGGTCCTTCTTCGTTCCCATCCATCCCTCCTCCCTCGTTCCATTCGTCCGTCTTCATCCTCCTCGTCTTATCTCCCTTCTCCGCCCTAAATACATCCCCAACTTCTTCGTCTGTATCCATTCATCCATTCTTCTTCTTCTTCTTTCCCCCTCCCCAGCCTCTCTCCCCCCCCCCCTTCTTCTCCTTCTCCTCCTCCCTCCCCCTCCTTCGGTATGGGCTTTGGGACTATTAACAATCGATGTTTGTCTCCTTCCCGCTACTGCTTCCCCCTCCCCCCTCCCCCCCTTCCCCTCCCGACTCCTTGCCTCATCTGAACACTGCTTATCCAAGGCGCCGGCGGAGGGGGTGGGGGTGGAGGTGGGGGAGAGGGGTAAGGGGGGAGGAGGGGGATTAACGCTAACATTTATCCAGAATCAAATTAATGAAGTCCCATCGTTTCCGTGCGGGTACGAATTCGAGGAAGAGGAGAGAGGAAGAGGAAGATGGAGAGAGAAAGAAAGAGAGAGAGAGCGGAGATGGAAGTAGAGAGGAGGAGGGGAAGGATGGAAGAGAGAAGAGAAGAGAAGAGAGGAGAAGAGAGGAGGGGAGAGAAAGGGCAGTAGGAGAAAGTTAATGACAAGTATAATGAACTTGGAGGATAAAGGGAGAAAAAAAGGCCAAATGGGAAGAACTGAGAGAGAGAGAGAGAGAGAGAGAGAGAGAGAGAGAGAGAGAGAGAGAGAGAGAGAGAGAGAGAGAGAGAGAGAGAGAGAGAGAGAGAAGAAAGAAAGAAAGAATCATCGCACAGGAAGCAAACTGTTCTCATCACAGCCTCGATATGCCTTCGCTTTTCTTTCTTTCTTTCTTTCCTTTCTTTTCTCTCTCTCCGTCCCCCTCTCCTCCTCCAGCTCGCCCTCGTACCCTCCTTGTCCCGCTTCCTTCTCTCTCGATCTCGCCTGACGGGTTTCAATTAACGACTACGATTGTTATATAACCGCCCAACGTAACTCTCGGGAGGCTACGAACCAGCTGACGAGGCGAGAGGCCAAGACGGCCACCTGACTGAGGCCGGTCGGTCTCTCGTCAAGCAAATTGGGAAAAAAAGGGAAAAGATCGGAAGAGGAAGAAAGGAAGGGAGGATGAAAAGAGAAATGAAAAAAAGAAGGGTTTGGAGGAGAAAGAAGAACGAAAGGAGTAGAGAGAGGGTGAGAGAGAGAGAGAGGAAGATACGGGGAGAGGAACAGAAGAAAAGCAGAGAAAGAGGGAGAGAAAAAGAAAGAGAGAAAGAGAATATGACACAGAATGAAAGAGAAAAGCCAATGAGAAAGACAAAGAGAAAAGCGAATGAGAAAGCGAGTGAAAGAGAAAAGAGAATAATAGAGTAAAATCGAAAAGCGAGTGAGAAAGAGTGAAAAAGAAAAAAAAAAGAGAGAGAGAGAGAGAGAGAGAGAGAGAGAAAGAGAAAGAGAGAGAGAAAGAGAAAGAGAGAGAGAGAGAGAGAGAGAGAGAGAGAGAGAGAGAGAGAGAGAGAGAGAGAGAGAGAGAGAGAGACGAAAGCGTGAGGCCCGACGGAGTTCACTCAACCCTCCTTCTCAGACGAGTGACGTGCACCCCCCGATAAGACCCTCCCTCCACCGCAGCGAAACGAAGCCTAGTTTCCGATAACGACAGACCTCAACCCTCCCTGGACGACGACGGAGAGACCTCGGGGGAACGCCTCGCAGAAACCGATAAAAGGGGAGAGCAAACGAAACGAATGGGGCAATACAAAAAGACTCAAGAACGAAGGAAAGTGTAAAAAAAGAAAGAGAGAAAGCGGAGAAGGGATAAAAAAAAAAAAAAAAACATAATTAAATGCATCACGAGTAAAAATGGGGAAGAAGAAAGTCCAAGGCAAATGGGAAGAAAGAAAAGACTCAAGAACGAAGGGAAGAGAAAAGGAAAGAGAGAAAGCGGAGAAAGGATAATAAAAAAAAAACATAATTAAATGAATCACGAGTAAAAAAGAGGAAGAAGAAAATCCAAGGCAATGCAGAAAGACTCCAGAACGAAGAAATGACAGAAAGCGGAGAAGAGATTAAAAAAAAACATAATTAAATTAATCACGAGTAAAAAAGGGGAAGAAAGGCCCAAGGAGCAGGCCGGCGAGCAAAGGCTACCGACCACGACGAGCCACGAGCAGCGCCCAAGCAGCAACACCTCCATTATTATAATACGAGAGCCAGTCACGTAGGACCACAATGAGATCAATTTGACACTCCTCCCCTCCCCTCCCCTCCCCTCCCCTCGCCTCCTCCGCCCCACCTTCCTTGCCCCTTGCCCCCACCTCCCCCTCCAGAACAAACTCCTGACTCACGGGCATCCACCTAATCCTTCTTCCTCCTCCTCCTCCATCTTCTTCGTCTCCTTCTCCGTCTTCTACTTCTTCCTTCTCCTCTTCCTCTACTTCCACCTCCACTTCCACCCCACCCTTCTCCACCTCCTTCTCCTCCTCCTCCCTGTTTCCCTCGTCGCTCCCTCAAACCGCCCTGGGATTTCCTGCAACGTGAGCCTTCCCTCAAGCAGCAAATAAGGCACCCGCCCCTGGCTTGTATTCGAGGCTCGTTAAGTCGGACAAGTTACTCCAAAGAGGGACAGGGAGAGGGAGGTCGAGGAGGAGGAAGGGGAGTAGGAGGAGGAGAAAGGAGAGTAGGAGGAGGAGGAAGGGGAGTAGGAGGAGGTAGAGGAGGAAGGGGAGTAGGAGGAGGAGGAAGGGGAGGTGGAGGAGGAGGAAGGGGAGGTGGAGGAGGAGTAAGGGGAGGTGGAGGAGGAGTAAGGGGAGGTGGAGGAGGAGGGAGGGGAGTAGGAGGACGATATAATAATGGATGATATATATAATGGATGATAAGCAAGGTTGCTTATTATCCGTAATCCACTTCCTGTTCCGACTCAAAACGAAGAAAGAAAAAGAAGCGAAGAGCGATTCGATCTTGTCCTGGCCGGTCGCTTACCTGGCTCACACCCATCGAACTGGGCTTACCTGCACGCAAGCCAAAGGGACCGAGCGGCTTCGAGCACTACGTGACCGAGGAAGCAAAAGCAGCCGCGGCGCAGGCACAAAAAAATAACAGAACCTTCCTTGTCTCGCGAAGGCTGCATGGCAACATGGAAGATCTCACGAGACGCGGATCGCAACGCTGTCCTCAAAAAAAGAAGACAGAGAAAACGGGATAATTATGTCGAGAGAAAGAGAGGAAGAGAGACAAAAAAAAGGCCTATTTCGGGATACAGAAGCTCGAAAAGGCCACGGCGATTGTCCCTCGGATGTCGTGCCAGAAGCCAATCGCAGGCAACAGGTAGAAACGAGAGAGTCCCGAAGACACCCACTCCCCGCCTCTCACTCTCTCTCTCTCGCCCTCTCTAGCTCTACCCCCCCTCCCTCCCTCCCTCCCTCTCTCCTTCTCTCTCTCTCTCTCTCTCTCTCTCTCTCTCTCTCTCTCTCTCTCTCTCTCTCTCTCTCTCCATTCTCTCTCTCTATTCTCTCTCTCTCTCTCTCTCTCTCTCTCTCATTCTCTCTCTCTCATTCTCTCTCTCTGCCTCTCATTCTCTCTCTCTCTGCCTCTCATTCTCTCTCTCTCTGCCTCTCATTCTCTCTCTCTCTGCCTCTCATTCTCTCTCTCTCTGCCTCTCATTCTCTCTCTCTCTGCCTCTCATTCTCTCTCTCTTTGCCTCTCATTCTCTTTCTCTCTCATTCTCTTTCTCTCTGCCTCTCATTCTCTTTCTCTCTGCCTCTCATTCTCTTTCTCTCTGCCTCTCATTCTCTTTCTCTCTGCCTCTCATTCTCTTTCTCAATGTATTTCATGCTCTTTCTCAATGTATTTCATGCACTTTCTCAATGTATCTCATTCTTTCTCTGTCTCTCATTCTCTTTCTCTGTCTCTCATTCTCTGTCTCTGTCTCTGTCTCTGTTCATTCTCTCTCTCTCTGCCTCTCTTCTCTCTCTCTCTGCTCTCTCTCTCTCTCTCTCTCTGCTCTCTCTCTCTCTCTCTCTGCCTCTTCTCTCTCTCTCTGCCTTTCCTTCTCTCTCTCTTTGCCTCTCTCTCTCTCTGCCTCTCATTCTCCCCCTCTCTCTCTCTCTCATTCTCTCTCTCTCTCTCTCTCATTCTCTCTTTTTCTCTCTGCCTCTCATTCTCTCTTTCTCTTTTTCTGCCTCTTTCCTCTCTCTTTCTCTTTCTTCTTCTTTCTCTTTCTCTCTTTCTCTTTCTTCCTCTCTTTTCTTTCTTTCTCTTTCCTCTTTCTTTTTTTTTCTCTCTCTCTTTGCCTCTCATTCTCTTTCTCTGTCTCGCA
>NC_091551.1:6152352-6169852 GCF_042767895.1 Penaeus vannamei
CGTCTTCCTTTTTTCCTAACACTTAAGTGACATGCGCCGCTACGGAAAACAGTGAGCCTCATTATCTACCTATCTATCTATTTTTTCCTAATACGTAAATGCCTTATCATTTATCTATCATTATTACTTATCTATTATTATTATCTATCGTCCTTTTTTCCAAACACTTAAATGCCCAAGGCTTCTAATGCCTACAACGCTACGAAGAATTGTTTACCTCACTATCTATCGTCCCTTTTTTCCTAACACAAATGCCTAAGGCTTCTAATCCATGCACACCGCTAACAAAAATCGTTTACCTCATTGTCTTTCTTTTGTCCTAACACAAATGCCTAAGACTTCTAATACATGCACCGCTAACAAAAATTGTTTACCTCACTATTTGTCTTTCTCTTTTCCTAACACAAATGCCTAAGACTTCTAATATATGCACCGCTAACAAAAATTGTTTACCTCATTGTCTTTCTCTTTTCCTAACACAAATGCCTAAGCCTTCTAATCCATGCACCGCTAACAAAAATTGTTTACCTCATTGTCTTTCTCTTTTCCTAACACAAATGCCTAAGCCTTCTAATCCATGCACCGCTAACAAAAATTGTTTACCTCATTGTCTTTCTTTTTTCCTAACACAAATGCCTAAGCCTTCTAATCCATGCGCCGCTAACAAAAATTGTTTACCTCATTGTCTTTCTTTTTTCCTAACACAAATGCCTAAGCTTTCTAATCCATGCGCCGCTAACAAAAATCGTTTGCCTCATTGTCTTTCTTTTTTCCCAACACAAATGCCTAAGCCTTCTAAGACATGCCTCGGTACTAAAACTGCTTGCGAATAAGGCTGCCGCGCTCGATAAGCCCTATCGAATGGCGTAACGAGAGGAAAAAGCCCGGGCACTACTGCAATAGATAAAAGCTGTCAAGGGCCCTCTGCCGTATGACAAGCCCAAGGCTGCCCAACCTCCCCCCCCTACCCCCTGTCAAGAGTAGCAAAGCGTGGCATGACAGGACGTCGACGTATCGCACCCATCTACTTTGTCACTCCATCTACTTGTCACTCAGTCTACTCTGTCACTCCATTTACTCCGGAAACTCCATCTACTTGACACTCCGTCAACACCTTCTACTCCGTCACTCCATCTACTCCGTAATGCCATCTACTTGTCACTCCATCTACTTGTCACTCCATCTACTTGTCACTCCATCTACTTGTCACTCCATCTACTTGTCACTCCATCTACTCCCGTCACTCTACGCGAGTCAAGAGGAGCTATGGCGAGCGATAATTAAAAAAACAACCGAAAATAAAAGAAAATATCCAGAGAGACAACTCGAGGGTGGTGCAAGTTTTTGCTCCTAAAAAGGTCCATGTTTTTTTCTCTCGCTTTTTATATATATATAAAAAAAACTCAATCGCTCCTGACGTACCCGTTTTTCTGGTTAATTAAGTTTCTCGATAAAATCTACCTGTAAATGAAAAAATCATACAGAAGAAAAACATAATTTGGTGGTATCGTTTTCATTTCAAGCCTCGTCTGTGTCTTTATCTAATTCACTGGAGAGTTAAGGGCGCGAGGAGCAGGAGGAGAAAAAGTAACAAAAAAAGAGGGACACAGGAAGAGAGAGTATAAAATGCACAGATGCATAATTGTAGAGAAATAATAATAAATGATGGTGATAATAGTATTCGCAATAGTAACAGTAGTAGTAATAATGATAATGATAATAATAATAATAATAATATTAATAACAATACTACAACTACTACTACTAATAATAATAATAATCACAATCATAATAACAGTAACAATAACATTAATAATGATAATAATAATAATGATGATAATAATAATGATAATAATAATAATGATAACAATAATAATATACTAGAGATATGCCAAAGTGTGTATGTTCGCACATTTACTGTATACCTGATAATGTTAATTGATCTTCAGTAGTCTTTACCATTAACGCTCCTAACATGCATATCTTTGTCTAAAATATAAACTGGGTACACTAGCCTATCCGTTCAAAAATAACAACCGTTTAAAAGTTTAAAATAAAACGTTTACGACCCGCCACCTTTAATCTACAACTCCCGGTAAATGTTGAATATTCGCATCATAAAAAATTAAGATTGTTCCCAATTCCAGCGACTGGGTGTGACTACTGCCTCCAAAACCTTCCCTTGGATTGGCCAGTCAGGAGCAGTCAGGAGAGGTATACATATGTTTAACTCAGGCAAAGTTTTCATTGTACATTGTAGCTCTTCAAAAACATTTTTCTTGCCCATTAAAAATAATGATAATAATAAATTAACAACAATAACAATAATAAAAATGGATGATGATAAGGGTGATAATCATAATGACGACAACAACAACAACAGCAACAATAATAATCATTCTTGTTATCACCATAAAACTAATACCAACAATAATAAATCACATTACAACACCGAGGTCTGGCCTTCATAAACTCTTATCACAAATTGGACCGGATTTGTTTATTTCTTAACCGAAGGACAAATAGGACGCTCTAATAAATAATGCCATTAACTGGTTTAATGGGCCACGATTACCAAACCTGGATTAAATCTGGGATGCTGCGATTCGCCAATCAGTCCCACATCTCTGACATTTTTTAATCATTATTATTCTACTTGATTCCCTACAGACAATCTTATCTCTTTCCAATCTCTCTTGCAATAAACACTTCCATTTCCTCGTGGTCACCTTCAACATTTCCCTTATCATCTGAATTCTTTTCCATCAGTTAAGAAACAGTTCATTACAGCTGTAGCTCCCATAGGGTTAGGAATGAACCTACGGCTGGCCAATCAGTGGGTGAAGCCAAATGAAAAGAGGAAGCTTCTGTAAACCCGTCCACCCCCCCCCCTCCTTCCTACTTCTCATCTGTGAGAAGCCGACCCTGAAAAATGATTTTTATCGATTTCTAAATGAATTCCGAGAAAATCTGGGGACTCGACGTCGGCTGCCATCACCAAAGACACAGGTGGCTGGAGACCAACCCATGGCCGGTTAAAAATAGCGCCAACCCATGCCGCTGACCCAGACCCACGAGACGATCACGTGACCAAGGTAAGACCCCCACCCCCACCCCCCCATTCCCCATGAAGCTGACCTCTCTCCGGAGATCGAAGGAGGTCGGCATCAGCACCAATCAGACCCAGGACCTGTGAAAACGTCAGATTCCTAGAACCTTTTTTTATCGAAGGACTCCGCCTGGTTCTTTTCCATTACACTTTCCACAACTTGTGTCAATGCACGTTCAGATTCCCAGGTCACCCACCAACTCAATTTAGGTCCTTTAGCAGCCTTAAAAGAACTCTTAAAGTTATTTGGTCTCTAAGTTATTCCTTAAAGCACAAGAATTTTTTTTCTTGCAAAAGGTTTACTATATCTTATTCGCTTTTCTATGTCTTACCGTTTATCAACAATCATCTTTCTAAATCAAATTATCTGAAATCATTGCATATATCACTGAAAATACAAATCAGTAAATTTGACATATTAATATTTTTTGCGTTTTTACATCTATCAAAGTAAAGCTAAATTTGACTTTTTAAGACCGTGTTTTTATATCTATCAAATTAATGCTAAATTTGCCTTTTTAAGACTTCTGGTGTATTTTATCCATCAAATTCATACTAAATTTGACTTTTTAAGACTTCTCGTGTTTTACATCTATCAAAGTATGCAAAATTTTACTTTTTAAGACCTGGTGTTTTTTATCCATCAAATCCACGCTAAATTTGACTTTTTAAGACTTCTCGTGTTTTTATCCATCAAATTAATTCTAAATTTGACTTTATAAGACCGTCTTTTTATATCTGTCAAATTAATGCTAAATTTGCCTTTTTAAGACTTCTCGAATTTTTATCCATCAAATTAATGCTAAACTTGACTTTTTAAGACTTCTCGTGTTTTTTATCCATCAAATTAATGCTAAACTTGACTTTTTAAGACTTCTCTTGTTTTTTATCCATCAAATTAATGTTAACTACGAATATAAACAATCTATCAGATCTCCAGACTACTGCTCTAAACTTCATACTTAATAATTTCTGACTCCATTTTGCTGATCTTCAATTCATGCTTTGCTTTATTAATCTTAATCTTATGCTTCACGTAGTAGAGTACTATTGCTGCGTCGTAGAATACTATTCCGTTATCTACCCTTTCATAACCACAGATAAACAATCACAATTTCTATATTACTTTCCTCTTCCATGAGATAACATTTTTTCTCTGCATTCATTTCATATAGAGCGGAAAAGAAACAAATACATATCGTGCACAATCAGGAAAAGAAACCCTTTTTTTGCTACTTGTATTGGAACACCGTAAATGAACTTTCTGAACTACCCAGAGCCATAGTAACAATTCGTATATCCATCTATCTTAAAACATAAATATAAACATAAATATACATTTTAAACATTCTATTCACCAACATATATTTTCTACATTTATGGTTAGTGTTAAGTCTTAATTAACAGATAAAGAATTAATTTTGTAATGTATTTGTCGCAATGCATTTTTCAACATATACTTCACGTCTTTTTCTGACGTGTGCTCATCATACAGCATCATAAGAGAGAGAGAGAGAGAGAGAGAGAGAGAGAGAGAGAGAGAGAGAGAGAGAGAGAGAGAGAGAGAGAGAGAGAGAGAGAGAGAGAGAAAGAGAGAGAGGGGGGGGGGGGGGGGGTTGCCCAATTCTCCCTTTATATTCGCTTTTGTGGCAAGGGAACAGCCAATCAATGTCCAGATCTGGACACTTTCCTTTAAAAAGAGTGATTTTAGAGCCAGACGCTCGCTCGCTCTCTCGCGTTTTCTCTCACCCCCCCCCCCTCCCGCTCGCAGTGCTCGCGCTCTGTCTGTCTGTCAGTTTAACTCTCTCTCGCTATTCACTCAATATCTAATCTAAGTCTGAGTCTGTCTCTCTCTCCCTCTGCCGTAATAAATAAAATAAATAACTGAAGAAATCGCGTGCACGAAACGACATTGTCACACTAAGACAAGGGCGAGGTGTCGTCATAATCTTCGACGTCCTCCTGGACGTCGAAGATTGTGCCGATTTCTTGTGATTGTGACGATCTCTCTCTCTCTCTCTCTCTCTCTCTCTCTCTCTCTCTCTCTCTCTCTCTCTCTCTCTCTCTCTCTCTCTCTCTCTCTCTCTCTCCCTCTCCGCTTCGACTTTCAAAACAAAAGAAAGCTTGGCTGTACCTTCGCCTCCGCCGCGGCGTGGTTCGCTCGCGGCCCGGCGCGTCGTCGGCCTGGAGTCGCACCTGCTGGAAGCGGTCCAGGAGGTCGCCCTCGTGCCACCACTCGGCGTCGGGCTCGACCTTGGTGGTGACCGCCGGAGAGCAGCCGTGTGCATCAGAGAGGCAGCTCGCCGTTGCCGACGACGCCGGCGGGGAGAGGTGCTCCCGGCTCAGGTAACGCAGGAAGCCCCCGCTGGCGGGCACAGCCCTGAAGTCGTCGTAGGGCTGCGCCTGGTGGTGCTGCGGCTCCTGCAAGCTGGACAGCGGCCGCGGGTACAGGCGCCTTTCGAAGCCCGCCCCGGGAGGCTCCCCTGGATGCGGGTGCTCGTAGCCCGAGTATTGCTGAGGTACGGGGTAGCCCTGCCTGCGGGGCTCAGCGTACCCTCCTTGGGTGTCCAAGGGCGATGCCATGTAGGAAGCGTATGCCACCTGTTCGCTCAGGTGCGCGGGCCTGATCCCCACGCCGGCGTGGGGGCCCGCGAAGTGCCCTGCGTTGTGCGCATGCGACATGTGTGCCGCTCCGTTGTGCGAGCCCGCCACGGAGCCCCTGGTCGCCTCGTGGCCCCCGTCAGGAGGACCCATCATGTGGTACCTGGAGAACTCGGCGGCGGAGGCGGCCCTTTCCTTCGGAGGCACCAGGCTGCCCCCGTCCTGCGCGTGCGGGAGGGGCATCCGGCTGTGGCATTCGGGGTGGACTCCCCCGTCGTGAGGGGCTGCCGGCGCCCTCACGGCGAAGTCGTTGTAGCCGCCGTAGCTCGGGTGGGCGCCCGTGACGGGGTAGGGGTACTGGGCGACAGGCATTGCACTTCACTAGCTGGCCTGCACTATAATTAACACTGCACTCGGCAAATGCACTCGCAAGTAAACACTTTTAGATAACTTTGGATTATGTTCTAATATATCTACGTATACTTTATTTCTATATATATATTATGTAACTATGCCTTATATATTCATCTTCATATATATATCTTGCCTTACACTATATTAG
The DNA here is from genome assembly GCF_042767895.1 of Penaeus vannamei. Lineage (NCBI taxonomy): Eukaryota > Metazoa > Arthropoda > Malacostraca > Decapoda > Penaeidae > Penaeus > Penaeus vannamei. The sequence goes on from NC_091551.1 coordinate 6,158,625, forward strand.
TAACACTGCTGACTCCGTACGTATGTTTAGTACATAATATATTCCTGTATCGCAGATGCTTGCTCGCACTAGCTTCCTATTCCCTATGTTAGCGTCGAAGCGGACTACATGCACTAAAACGGGGCAGCACCGCGCGTGTTGTCCGTCGGGATCCGTTACACGAGCACCTCGCCGAGAGCACCTCCAGGATGATCACGCAGGCCAGAGCGCCGACGGCCTGAGTGCATGCTGGGGGAGGGGGAGGGAGGACGGGGCGTGGACGGGCGGGGGGGCAGGGCAGCGTTCAGGGCGAGGGGGGGGGAGGGAGGCAGCGTCCTTTTTCAGGGGGGCCGAAGAGGAGGAGAACGGAGTCCTTTAGGGGATGGTCGTGCTGGAGAGCCACTGGAACACAGGTGGTGCTGCTGAGAGCCAAGCCTCGAGGACGACTGGCTGACCAGCGCGCGAAACCTCCACGTGGGGGTTGCCAGGTCTACTGGTGCGTAAACCCTGATCGCGGAGGGACAGTGAGCCAGTGTGCGAGAGGAGGAGGAGGAGGAGTTGGAGGAGGAGGGGGCGAGGGCACCACTCAGGCACTGCTACGAAGGGGGGTGAAGGAAGGGCCCAGCGGGGGAGAGGGCAGGAGTGGGGGGCTCTCCGCCGGGGAGTGTCTTATCCTTCCCACGCGGACCAATTCCAAACCCGCAACGACCGCCGCCTCGACTGATGATTCTCAAACTAAACAGTCCAACTGATGTTGTTTTCTGATTAATGAGCGAGAGAGCGGTTCGGAACAGCAACACTGCCACGCTATTGGCCATTTCCTACCCAGGTCTTGCATGGCAATTGGCTGACCACTGGCTGGCCCCGCCTCCTAGGGCACAGACCGCGGCCCTACCCACATGTTTGATCTCCCCTCCTCTTTACGAGCGCCGGCCTATCTCGAAACAAAAGCACGCCAACAAACTAAATAAAACCCCGCAAATGAGGCAGACGAGCCTCCGACACGAGACGGGAAATAACAGCACAAAAGGGCGAAAGCGAGAGAACGAGAGCCGTAACAGCCCGGCGAGTACTCTTGCATCGCCAATCCCGGGGCGGGGAGCCTCTGACGTCACGGCGACGCGGCAGTAATCACCAAGTAAAGGGTGAGCGCCGAAGGAACCTCCGCGCAAGGGGAAGGCTGTAACCCGAATCGACGCTCACTTACCTCAAGACGTCTCCCAAAGCCTCTCGGCTCGCCTCTCTCTCGCTCTTCTCTTCTCCCTCTTCTATCCTTCGTCTGCTCTCACTCACTCTGTCTATATCTCTTCCTGTTCTGTCTGTCTGTCTGTCTCTTTCTCTTTTCCTCCTTCTATCTCGCTCTCTTTCGCCCTCTTCTCTCGTTCCTTCTCCCTCTCCCTCTCCTTCTCCTCCCCCTTCTCCCTCTCCTTCTCCTCCCCCTTCTCCATCTCCTTCTCCTTCTCCTTCCCCTTCTCCCTCTCCATCCCCTTTTCATTTCCTCTCCTACCCTTCTCCCTACTCCAACCCTCCTCGCGAGACCTCAAGCCCTTCCGAAAATACTCCCCAAGTGCCTCCTGCAGACGGCCCGCTGATTCGCTCGCCGAGGCCCGAGCAGTAGCACTCAAGGGCGTGCTTTTGGGGGCGTGCTGGGCTACCGAGCCGCCCCTCGCCAACCTGGTGCACAGCGGGACGGAGAGCGAGCCGTTTCGCTATCTTGTCATCGCAGTGCAAACACGTCGGCACCCTCTCGAAGACAAAGCCAAGCCTCCCTATGCAAATGATACTCATAAAGATAGATTTAAACGTTCCAATACAAAGCGCGTCCTCCCTCGCATCGCACGGCCATACAGAGCGACCCCAAGGCTCTCATTAACGACGCCACACATTTTCCGGCTGCCTGAAATGGCCGAGACTCCGTGGCGATCACAGGCATAACTGGGAGGAGGAAATGCCGCCCCGGTCATCCATCACATCGATGCCCAGACGCAGAGACATAAAAAAAAAACTAACTAACCACGAAAAAAACAAACTAACCAACCATAAGAAGCACAAACCGGATCCTCCTAACACCTAGCCAGATCAAAGGAATTCTAATCCCGGCCAGGCCTACGGGCGAGGACAGTTCCCACTCGCGAGCCAGACCCCCGGCCTCGTGCGGGCGGCGCAGGCGTCGGAGCGCACACAGCAGGGCGCGTCCGAGGCCCGGGACGCCCCTCGCCTGGCCCTGGTGCCTCTCGCCCCTGCCCAATCACGGCGGCCTCATCGGGCGACGGATCCTGGTCCTTCTTGCGACGGAGACCTGTGTGAGTGTGTCACGTGTACGCATCGTCGAGTCCATGTGCGCGCACACACATTGGTATACGTGTGCGAAGGCGTATGTTCGTGCGCGTGTGCGTTTCTGGGCGCTTGATACGTGCCTGCATCCACGTACGTAATGCGTGCGCTGATTCCTCTTTGCTCGCTAAGCCTATATTACATTTTTTTTGATCGATTCCTATCTTTCTGACGAAAAACAAAATATTCTTAAATATCATAATCTTCTAGTATTTACCAGCACAAATTCGGCGGCATTTTTATGACATAATTTAGAAAAATTAAGAACTATAAAATAAAGTAAAACCTTTCCGATGATCATTTTGAATAAAAGTTTTTACATGTACAAATCCGGAGGTAATTCTACGACAGAATAGAAAAATCAGACATTTCTACGCCTTTAAAAAATGAAGCCAAACCTTTCCTATGATCATTTTCAAAACAAAAACAACACCCACCGGCGTCGCTTTGGTGTGTTCAGCTGTTTTATTCAACGGCTTAACGCAATATCATTTGTTTCCAAATACATTTTTTTTCGGAGAGCCAAATGTAGTCGCAAATACAAATAAATATAAAATGATAATAACAATAATCTTTCACACAACAAAGAGACAGCCAAGCATTCACACACGCACGCGATCTGACACAACATATCTAAGAGAGGTGGCAAGTGACAGCCGGGGAAACTAATAAAGGTATGATATGATGATTATCTTCTCAAATGCGACGCCAAAGTGATCAAAGCCAGCGGGAGCGAGCGGCCGAGAGAAGAAGGAGGGAAGGGGGGAAGGGGGGAAGGAGGGAAGGAAGGAGGGATGGATGAATAGTAGGAATAAAAATGGGAAAGTATAGAGGGTGAGGGAGAGGAAGCGGACGAGTGAGAGGGGGAGCGAGAGGGAGCGAGAGCGAGATAGATAAACAGATAAATAGACAGACAGAGAGACACAGAGAGAGAGAGAGAGAGCGAAGGAGCCAAAAGTAGAAGAAAGAAAGAGAAGACGCCTCCGCCCAAACTCCAAACGGCAGAGTCCACACCCCAGCGCCACCTCCTCCTCCCCCCGTCGGCGTCCGCTTGGCGTCGCCCCTGCTCCCCGACGGCGTTCCCGAGCGGCGTCCCCTGCTGGAGCTCGGCGAAGGACGCCATCGCGGGGCTTACTGGAATCCGAGGTTGTCCACGACCTCGGGAAGGGAGACATAAGGGGGAAGCGAAGAAGGGTTAGGAGGAGAAAGGAAGGAGAGAAGAGAAGAGGAATTGGAGGAGAAAGGAGGGATAGGAGGAGAAAGAAGGGGTAAGAGGAGGAAGGAGGAAAAGGGAGGAAAAAGGAGGAAAAGGGAGGAGAAAGAAGGGGTAAGAGGAGAAAGGAGGAAAAGAGAGGAGAAAGAAGGAACAGGAGGAGAAATAGGAAGACAAAGGAGGAAACTGGAGGAGAATGTAGGAAAAGGGAGGGGAAAATGAGGAGGAAAGGCTTATGAAGGAGCGAAGAAAGGGAAAATATAAGGACAGCAAGCGAGAAGGGACGCCAATGACACCGCCAACAGGTGGAGAGGGGGCTAGGGGTAGGGGTAGAGGAGGGGGGGGCAGCGCACCAAGTCAACGCCGTCAGTCATACGAACGGCAAAACGGGCGGAGAAAAGGTGAGCCACGCCCATCATCTCCCATTCTCCCTTCCGATGTCTTCAACCCTCGGCAGATCTTTCCCCGTCTCTATCTCCCATCTTCTATTCCCCTTTTCTTCCCCCCCATCATCTCCTCCTTCCATTCTCTCTTGCTTTCTTTCTTTCGTTTATTGTAAACACGTCTCTATCTCCCATCTTCTATTCCCCTTTTCTTCTCCCCCTCATATCCCACTTCCATTCTATCCTGCTTTCTTTCTTTCGTTTACTGTAGACACGTCTCTATCTCCCATCTTCTATTCCCCTTTTCTTCCCCCTCCCCCCCTCATCTCCCCCTTCCATTCTCTCCTGCTTTCTTTCTTTCGTTTACTGTAGACACGTCTCTATCTCCCATCTTCTATTCCCCTTTCTTCCCCCTCCCCCCCCACATCTCCCCGTTCCATTCTCTCCTGCTTTCTTTCTTTCGTTTACTGTAGACACGTCTCTATCTCCCATCTTCTATTCCCCTTTCTTCTCCCCCTTCCATTCTCTCCTGCTTTCTTTCTTTCGTTTACTGTAGACACGTCTCTATCTCCCACGTCTCTATCTCTCATCTTCTATTCCCCTTTTCTTCCCCCTCCCCCCCCTCATCTCCCCCTTCCATTCTCTTGCTTTCTTTCTTTCGTTTACTGTAGACACGTCTCTATCTCCCATCTTCTATTCCCCTTTTCTTCTCCCCCTTCCATTCTCTCCTGCTTTCTTTCTTTCGTTTACTGTAGACACGTCTCTGACTCCCATCTTCTATTCCCCTTTTCTTCTTCCCCTTCCATTCTCTCCTGCTTTCTTTCGAGTCCCGCTTTCCTCCGTCCGTCTCCGCGACCGTGGCTTTGGCAACGTTAACTCAATCATAACATCACCGCGGTCACCTTCGCCACCCTCATCGTCACCTTCATCACGATCACAACCACCGCATCCTTCTCCTGCTCTTCCTCCACCATCACCATCATCCTCACCACCAACACCACCATCATCTTCCCCATCGTTAAAATCACCACCATCACCACTACTCATAACACTCATTACCCTCCATCATCATTACCTTCACCATCACCACCACCATCATTATCATCACCATTATCATTATCCTCATCCTCATCCTCATCACCATCATCACCACCCTAAAGACTCCGAAATCAACCCAGGTGTTTTGGTCTCAACTATCCTCCAGCTTTCTCCGCGGCCCACCCCCTCCCTCTCCCCCTCCCCCCATCCAGCCCACCATGCGCGTCCCTGACCCGTCTTCCTGGCCACTTTTCTATTTCTACTACTTCTTCTCCTCCTCCTCCACTTTCTTCTTCTTCTTCTTTTCTTCTCCTTCTTCTTCTACTACGTCTGCTTCTGCTTCTTCTTCTTCTTCTTCTTCTTCTTCTTCTTCTTCTTCTTCTTCTTCTTCTTCTTCTTCTTCTTCTTCTTCTTCTTCTTCTTCTTCTTCTTCTCCTTCTTCTTCTTCTTCTTCTCCACATTCTTCTTCTTCCTTCCCTCTTTTCGATTTTTTTTCTCTTCCTGTTCCATCTTTATCTTCTCTTCCTTCTTCCGTTTATTCTCACCGTACATCTACATTTCTAAGTCAGATGAGGACTATTGCTATTACAATGATAATGATAATAATGATGATGATGAATATGATTATTGATGATGATGATGATGATGACTGATGATACTGATATTGAGGATGATGATGTGATGTTTGATGATGAATATGATTGATGATGATTGATGAATATGATTGTTGATGATTGATGATGATAATGATTAATGAATATGATTGACGATGATTATTGAGACTCATGCGATAACTGCCATTGGAAATGTTCGAGAAACTGATGACTGATGACTATAACTGTTGCTGATGACGACGATGACAAAGATGACAACGGATGATGATTATGACAATTATAACAGGAATATCAAAATCGAAAGAAACACTAATAATAATGATCAAAATAAAACATCAGAAACAACAGCAAGAAAAGGAAGAAAACGAAGAAAAAAAGATGTATAAGTAGATATAGTAGCCGTAGAGGTAATAGAACAAGAAGATGAAGAAGAAAAGAAAAAGAAGAGGAGGAGGAGGAAGAAAAAAAGAAAAAGAAGAAGAAGAAGGAGAACAAGAAGAAGAGGAAGAAGAAGAAGGAGAACAAGAGGAGGAAGAATAAGAACAAGAAGAGGAAGAACAACAACAACAAGAAGAGGTGGAAGAACAAGAACAAGAAGAGGAGGAAGAAAAGAAGAAAAGGGAGAAAAAAAAGAAGAAGAAAAGAAAAAAAAGGAGCACGAAGAAGAGGGAGAACAGAAAGAAAGAAGAAGAACTAAGATGAAGAGGAAGTAGAAGTAGTAGATGAAGGAGAAAAAGAAGACGAGACAGATGAGAGAGAAGAAGAAAACGTATAAACAAAAGTAGCGGAAGACAAGGACGACAACGAATAAACGAAAATAAAAAAAGAGAACAATCACAACAGGAAAAACAACCTCTATGAAAACAAAGCCAATAAACACAACCCCCCCCCCCCCCCGAAAAAAACATGCCAACATACAACCAAACAAATAAACAAAGGCACGCACACACAAAAAAAAACATGCCAACATACAACCAAACAAATAAACAAAGGTACGCACACACACAAAAAAACATGCCAACATGCAACCAAACAAATAAACAAAGACACGCGCACACAAAAAGCATGCCAACATACAACCAAACAAATAAATAAAGACACGCACACAAAAAAACTACAAAAAAAAAAATAAATAAAAATAAAGAGATAAGAATCACATCGAAAAAAATAGTGACCGTACAAGCAGTTGGGAAAAAAAAGAGGAAGAACAAGAAGACGAAGAAGAGGAGGAAGAAGAAGAGGAAGAAGAACAAGAAGAGGAGGAAGAATAAGAACAAGCAGTTGGGAAAAAAACTCACCCAAGCGCCGTCCGCCCATTCCACCGCGCACCCTGGTCTCACTCACCTGCAAAACGGGGATAAAAAAAAGTCATTAGATTACTGCTTCTTGTCATAAAGATTACTGCTTTTGTCATAATTCTTTTTGCCATTTTTCTTTTGTTATATACATATGTATTTTATAGATATTTTTTCGTCACAAAGTTTTTTTTTTTTTTTTTTTTTTTTTTTTTTTTTTTTTTTTTGGGGGGGGGGGTAACATTTTAACATACGTATGTTTTCCTTTTACTTAGTCTATATTTATCTTTCTTGTTTGTGTGTCTGTTTTCTTCTCAAATCTTGAGCTTTGTTCGTCTCCTGTTCTTTTTTTCCTTTTTCTTCTTCCTCTCCGTCTTCTTTTTTATCATTCTTACGTACCTTCCTTTCCTTCGTCTAACCACCCATTACCTTCTCATCCTCTTCCCCCTCTCCCTCGCCCCGCCCTCTCACCACCCATTACCTTCCCCCTCTCCCTCGCCCCGCCCTCTCACCACCCATTACCCTCCCCTTCTCCCTCGCCACGCCCTCTCACCACCCATTACCTTCCCCCTCTCCCTCGCCCCGCCCTCTCACCACCCATTACCTTCCCCCTCTCCCTCGCCCCGCCCTCTCACCACCCATTACCTTACCCCTCTCCCTCGCCCCGCCCTCTCACCACCCATTACCTTCCCCCTCTCCCTCGCCCCGCCCTCTCACCACCCATTACCTCCCCCTTCTCCCTCGCCCCGCCCTCTCACCACCCATTACCTTCCCCCTCTCCCTCGCCCCGCCCTCTCACCACCCATTACCTTTCCCCTCTCCCTCCCCCCCCCCTCTCACCACCCATCACCTTCCCCCCCTCCCCCCCCACGCCCTCTCCCCACCCATTACCTTCCCCCTCTCCCTCGCCCCGCCCTCTCACCACCCATTACCTTCCCCCTCTCCCTCGCCACGCCCTCTCACCACCCATTACCTCCCCCTTCTCCCTCGCCCCGCCCTCTCACCACCCATTACCTTCCCCCTCTCCCTCGCCCCGCCCTCTCACCACACATTACCTTCCCCCGCTCCCTCGCCCCGCCCTCTCACCACCCATTACCTTCCCCCTCTCCCTCGCCACGCCCTCTCACCGCCCATTACCTTCCCCCTCTCCCTCGCCCCGCCTTCTCACCACCCATTACCTTCCCCCTCTCCCTCGCCCCGCCCCCTCACCACCCATTACCTCCCCCTTCTCCCTCGCCCCGCCCTCTCACCACCCATTACCTTCCCCCTCTCCCTCGCCCCGCCCCCTAACCACCCATTACCTTCCCCCTCTCCCTCGCCCCGCCCTCTCACCACCCATTACCTTGCCCCTCTCCCTCGCCCCGCCCTCTCACCACCCATTACCTTCCCCCTCTCCCTCGCCCAGCCCTCTCACCACCCATTACCTTCCCCCTTTCCCTCGCCCCGCCCTCTCACCACCCATTACCTTCCCCCTCTCCCTCGCCCCGCCCTCTCACCACCCATTACCTTCCCCCTCTCCCTCGCCCCGCCCTCTCACCACCCATTACCTTCACCCTCTCCCTCGCCCCGCCCTCTCACCACCCATTACCTTCCCCTTCTCCCTCGCCCCGCCCTCTCACCACCCATTACCTCCCCCTCTCCCTCGCCCCGCCCTCTCACCACCCATTACCTTACCCCTCTCCCTCGCCCCGCCCATTACCTTCCCCCTCTCCCTCGCCCCGCCCTCTCATCACCCATTACCTTCCCCCTCTCCCTCGCCCCGCCCTCTCACCACCCATTACCTTCCCCTCTCCCTCGCCCCGCCCTCTCACCACCCATTACCTTCCCCCTCTCCCTCGCCCCGCCCATTACCTTCCCCCTCTCCCTCGCCCCACACTCTCATCACCCATTACCTTCCCCCTCTCCCTCGCCCCGCCCTCTCACCACCCATTACCTTACCCCTCTCCCTCGCCCCGCCCATTACCTTCCCCCTCTCCCTCGCCCCGCCCTCTCACCACCCATTACCTTCCCCCTCTCCCTCGCCCCGCCCTCTCACCACCCATTACCTTCCCCCTCTCCCTCGCCCCGCCCTCTCATCACCCATTGCCCCCCCCCTCTCCCTCGCCCCGCCCTCTCACCACCCATTACCTTCCCCCTCTCCCTCGCCCCGCCCTCTCACCACCCATTACCTTCCCCCTCTCCCTCGCCACGCCCTCTCACCACCCATTACCTTCCCCTCTCCGTCGCCCCGCCCTCTCACCACCCATTACCTTCCCCCTCTCCCTCGCCCCGCCCTCTCACCACCCATTACCTTCCCCCTCTCCCTCGTCCCGCCCTTTCACCACCCATTACCCTCCTCTTCTCCCTCGCCCCGCCCTCTCACCACCCATTACCTTCCCCCTCTCCCTCGCCCCGCCCTCTCACCACCCATTACCTTCCCCCTCTCCCTCGCCCCGCCCTCTCACCACCCATTACCCTACCCCTCTCCCTCGCCACGCCCTCTCACCACCCATTACCTTCCCCCTCTCCCTCGCCCCGCCCTCTCACCACCCATTACCTTCCCCCACTCCCTCGCCCCGCCCCCTCACCACCCATTACCTTCCCCTCTCCCTCGCCCCGCCCTCTCATCACCCATTACCTCCCCCTCTCACCACCCATTACCTTCCCCCTCTCCCTCGCCCCGCCCTCTCACCACCCATTACCCTACCCCTCTCCCTCGCCCCGTCCTCTCACCACCCATTACCTTCCCCCTCTCCCTCGCCCCGCCCTCTTACCACCCATTACCTTCCCCCTCTCCCTCGCCCCGCCCTCTCATCACCCATTACCTTCCCCCTCTCCCTCGCCCCGCCCCCTCACCACCCATTACCTTCCCCCCCTCCCTCGCCCCGCCCTCTCACCACCCATTACCTTCCCCCTCTCCCTCGCCCCGCCCTCTTACCCCCCGGGCCCCGAGGACTAAGGATGACGCAACACCAGTCTTTCGTGAGTCCGGAGAACCAGCTGATTGTTGCGACGAATGCATGAGTGACGTCACCACCTTGTCCTAACCCCCTTCCTCCTCCTCCTCCTCCTCCTCCGCCCCTTCCCTTTCTCCTCCTCCTCCTCCTTTTGCCCAGTCCCCCTCCTCCTCCTCCCCCTTCGCCCCCCCCCCATCCTCCTCCTACCCCATCGCTCCACCCCCCTCACCTTCCACCCCTATCCTTCTCCTCCCCCATCGCTCCACCCCCCATCCTTCTCCTCCCCCATCCCTCCATCCCCCCATCCACCCCCACCCCCCGTTAGCCCCGCCCTAGGATAACAAGAAGCTATTTCCTCCCTTGCGAGCACCAACCGGCCCAGGAAAATAAACCGCCGGGGCTTCGCATCTTCTGCCCCCCACAGGCCAGAGCCGTTTGCATCACCGCTTGCTTCCTCGCTTTCGTGTGCGTGCGTGCGTGAGCCAAGGCGGCCGAGCAGACCCGAACGCATCTCGCTGCAGCTCCTCCTCGGCGAAGATCCCGACGCAGAGGATGTCGGGATCTCTCGGAAGGTCGGAAGGTCGGCTCGTCTATCGAGTCATGCAACTCTCATTCTCGCTTGCTCTCGCTCTTTCTCTCTCCTTCTCTTCTCCCTCCATCAACTACCTGCACCTCTAGTTCTAGTTCTATCTCTATCTCTATCTGTACTTCTATCTCTACCTCTACCCTTTACCTCTATTTATATCTCTATATCTACCTATACCCTTAACCTCTATCTCTATCTGTACTTTTATCTCTACCTTTACCTCTATCTCTATCTGTACTTCTGTATCTACCTTTACCTCTATCTCTATCTCTACATCTATATCTATCTCTACCCTTTACCTCTATCTCTATCTGTACTTCTACTTCTACCTCTATCTTTACCTTTACCTTTACCTTTACCTCTATCTCTACCTCTATCCTTTACCTCTATCTCTATATCTATATCTACCTCTACCCTTTACCTATCTCTTATCTCTACCTCTACTTCTATCTCTATATCTACCCATTTCTCTACCTCTACCTCTACCTCTACCTCCCTCGCTCTCCCCCAACCCTTCCTGCCAGTAACGAATCATGCAACACAAAACAACACAACACACAAGCAGTAAGGCAAAATTTATCTCCCCTTCTCTGCAGTTCTAGGCCATTAAAAGCAAGCTCATAAACAACTCCCTATCTCTGTTCAAAGCCATCAGCTGTTCCCATTTCCTAACTCAGGATCGGGCACCTCACCTGGCGGGAATGTGCAATATGATAATAAGGACCCCACAGGGAGGCCATCTGTATTTTCATCTGGTGGGAAGGAGGGAGGGAGAGGGGGAGAGGAAGGAGGGAGAGAGAGTGGGGGGTAGAGAGAGGGAGGGAGGGAGAGTGGGGGTAGAGGAGGAGGT